>NC_048231.1:66511747-66560829 GCF_002007445.2 Ailuropoda melanoleuca
CCCTCTCTCGCTGGCTGTCTCTATCTCTGTCGAATAAATAAATAAAATCTTTAAAAAAAAAAAAAGATATGTGTATTGGCTAGAAATATTAAATATGTACAAGTTCTTCCACAATTACACGGAGAGGGTTTAAGAATCTAGATAGGCCTGTGGCCCATACCCAGTGGAGTGGCATTCTTGGCCTGGGCTAAATTTCAGTCCTGGTTCAGGCCACTGAGTATCAAGGAATTCTGCCACCTGATTCCAATCTGAAGATTAGCTGAATCTTGCCAGTGGTCATCACATCTGAATTGAGTAAACATTTCTGCCAAAAAAGCGGGGAACCAGAACTTCTCCAAGCATCTAGGAACGAGCCTTATGGCTGCTTTATCAATGTGCAGTATTTGTTAGTGGAGCAGAATTCATTGTTAACGTACCAGTCCCCAAACTGCCTGAAAGGAAGGAAAGCCTAAGCTAATATGAACACATATGCCAGCGTGCTTGGAACAGACCCAGTTTATGCCAGTTTGTCCCACTGTAATTACTAATAGTGCCTCCTTTCACTCTCAAAATATCTCATTTTGGGTGAAAACTTATGTGGTCATCCTATCTATAGCTCTCATCTACCCATACCTAGCAGAGACTACAAATACCTGCCCAAAAGAATCCGATTATTGTGAATAGCAAAACTGACAACACCAAAAGCTAGTAAGATTTGATAGTTGTTTATGATCAACAGTCAAGAAATAACAGTGACAGGCAAGCTAGGATTGAACATCAACCACAGCCTAATTGTTTAACTAATTGAGTAAATGCCACTACTGTAAACTGAATCTTTCTTTCAACATCCTTAAGTAGAAAGTTAATCTTTGAACCATTTGCCACATTTTAGGGGCATATGTTTAAAACACTGGCCTAGTCACCTAGAACTTTTGAAGAAGAATAACGTTTCCATAATGTGACTAAACACTAGATAGAAACAAACTTAATAAAAATCTGCAGCCAGACACTTCTCAGGCTCCCTAAGGCCATGTTTCCTAAAGTGTGGTGTACAGGTCCCCTCTTCAACATTAGGGCTTGTTAAAACCACAAGATTTAAAACAAACAAACAAACCTCAACGACAAACAGGATTCCATACTCAAACCAGACCAACAAAATTGTCTACATAGGCAGGCAGACCATCAATTTCTAGGGAAGTAGCCTCTGGAATTACATTTTTAGTAGTGAATGATTATGCCCATACACTTTGAGAACCATTGCCCTACTGAGTCCTAAAGCCTGGAGTATTCCAGGAGACACTTCAGCTCCTGGCTAATGCAATGCAGATGTCAGTCAAAATACTAACTTTTTTATGGTCTATGCCCATACCCAGAGGTATGCTGGAAATGTTTATCAAATTACAGGAAAAAAATAAACTTTTTAAGCAGATATAAAGTCTTCATAGCACATAATTTACAAATAATAATAAAATATGCAATATTCTATATTGCAAATTCCATACAGCTCAGTGATCCTCACAGAGGGCCTTTGTTGAGTTTTGCCAAGCTCTTGACCAACCAACCTATCTTGCAATTAAAAATGAGAACAATTCCAATATGAATGTTGATTGATATTTTTGCTTACGTTAAGGGGGAAGAGGAAAGTGAGAAGATATGCTAATTCTCACCTGATATTGTTCATCAATGACATGAGCAACTTCTTTGCTGATCTGGATAATAGTTTTCAGGTACTGGAGGAATATTTTGTCAAATATTTGTGCTATTCATAATGTAACGGCTACCTTCATGCAACACTTTTAAACTTAATCTGCATTATTAACACTTTCTCCATTGCTTTCAGAGATCTAGAGTAAACAGCAAAAATCAACACGTCAAGCCCTATTACGTAGCATTTGATGCCCCTGGGGTAAATATTCCACTGTGGGCAATTTCAAGCTTTGCCAGAGCAAGACGTCATTGAACGTAGAGTTGGGGACAGTAGCCTAAGACCTAGAAGTGCAAGCAGCAGGGGCAGAGAAGTGCTTAACAAGAGTTGTTCTGCACCCAGGTTTTGAATCATTGACAATGTTTTTTGAATCTGGAAAATGAGCTCTTTTGAGCTCTCCTCACTTTTGTGCAGTTTTCCCTATAGGGTTGCTGGGATGCATACTAGAATAAACCATGGCAGCCATGGCATGCACGTGGGCTGGGACTCCACCTGCTCCAGACCTGGCTGAGCCTGGCTCCCCCCAGCTCACACCACACCCCACAGCCTGTCCTCCTCCTTCAATTCTTCAATTACAGAGACCTCCCTTGGAAACACCTTCTCCTCTTCCTTTATCTGCAGGTACCAAGGTTCTGTAGTAAAATTAAATTTGCCTCTCCCAGCCAAGTGCCCCTTCTCTGGTTAAAAAGTTATTTTGAAATCAGACTTTCTAATTAACAGATAGTAATAGTCTTCACTGAACCAAGACATACTATTCAAACGCAAAAAAGAAAACTCATTTTTTTGCCTTTCACAAAAACATCTAATTCTCCAATGTGTCCCTTTCCGCCACCAAGTACAGCATAATTAATTCAATTACTAAGGAAGGGAAGAACTGTTGAAGTTAGTAAAGCTGACTTCTATCACAGCTTACAAATCAAAACAGAAACATGGGGGAGAAAGGGGAATACAGGACATGCAAACTCTTCTCCTGAGGCCAAATACCACAGCCCATTAACCCTGGGAACGAGCAATAAAATATTATCAAACAGGGTTGACCTTAAGCAAGAGTCTGTAATGGGCTAAGTTTTTTTTTGGCTCTTTCAGCCGCCTGCCCCCATTCTTGCTCCTCCCACCAGCACTCCTCGCCTCCCTTTAAGCGCAGTGCTGGTGTCCCATTCCAAGTAAAGCCCTGGTCTCTGAAGCTGCAGGGCAAATCTTATTGAGGGCAAATCAGGGTACTTACAGGTATTAGCATTTTAATGGAGTCTTCTGGAAATCAGGCCTAGAGGTATGAATCTTAATGGAAAAATTTCAGTTGAGTTTGAAAGTTCACAAGGCCCCACTACAAAGCCTGTCATCAGAGCTCTATCTGCCAGATCTCTTGTTGAGTATTTCCACAGTTAGGGGAAAGATTTGCTTAGTTTCAGATTGACTTCAGCTCGCCCTTAAACCCTGAGGTCTCTTGTCTCCTTTCCACAATTCCTTCTGGATTCCTGTCTTCCCCACCTCCACTCTCTACAAAGGCTTGTTAAGTAGATGCTTGAGATAACTTGTTGGAATTCAGTGTTAAATTCTCCATTTACAGATAATTCGAAGTTAGTAATCTCTGTCTAGTTATGCCAGAAGTATGAGTTAGGTGTGGCTTCATTTGCTCTTCGATTTGTATATTTAATTGCAGAATGAATGGAAAAATTAAGATTTAGGGAGACACCATTATCCTAGGGCCACCTGGAAATAAACTGTTTTACTTATCTGAAAATATCTTTGTTTCATCTCCATTCTTAAAAGGTATTGTGGCTGAGTTTAGAATTCTGGCCTAGCAGTTCGTTTCTTTCAATGCTTTAAAGATACCCCCCAACGCTTAGACCCATTTTCTGGTTTCCATGATTTCCGTCAAGAAGTCTGCTATCAGTTGCGCTACCACTTGTCTTCTATATTCAAGACTGTATTAGCCCTTTTAAAAAATTCCCAGCAGTTTCACTATGTGGCATCTGGATATAGTTTCTTTATATTTATGTTGTTGGGATTTACTAAACCACTTGAATCTGTAACTTGATGTCCATCTTGGAAAATTCTCAGAGAGTCCCTTCAAATACCACCTCTGCCCTACCCTCTCTCTTTTTCTGGAACCCCAAATAAACATAAAACTTTTTCACTGAACCCAGTAGGTCCCTTACCTTCTTGTGCCTATTTTCCAAACTTCCGTCTCCTTGCTTCAGCTTAGATGACTTCCTGACCTGTACTTGTTTCAAAGTGCGTCAAACATAAGGCTCTGCCTCTCAGCTGTTTCTTCCTAAGTAGATAAACACTCCCAAGGCAAAGTAGCCCCAAATGGTGGTCTCTTCTCTCTAGGCTTTCTTCTCCTAGATTTTGGTCCACTAATAACTGACTATATTGTTAACACTTTGTTTTTTAGTAAGATGTTTTCTTCTCTCTTGTTTAGACTGTTTACTTTTCTTCAGCAGGAAGACTAAATCACCTCGTTACCATACCCAGCTTCGCAGTCTGCAATGTGGTTATTTTCAACAGCTCAGTAAGCAAGATCTTCCTTTTTCCCAGGATATAAAACAATTATCCAAATTTGTAACGGGGCATCAGACATGACACATTTAAAGACGAAATTCATTTGCTTGTGTAAAACATGGCCACCAAGGACTGTAGGAACAAAAATTGTACGTCCTGTTTGGAAACAAAGCTTTCTCAGGAAATTGGTTTAGCCTGCTAAAATTAATACGGTTGGCATTCATTTTAAATAAAGAATATTTGAATTAAAAAAAAGGACCTAATAAATCTATACAGTGAATAGCATGTCTTTATTCTATTTACATTTGTTATAAATATAATACATTTTTGAAAAGCTTATTTTTAATTAACTTGAGTAGATTTATATTTTAAACAGATCAACTCAATTGTTAAAGTTACATAATAAAGAATATGATAATTTAAATGACAAAAAAATTTCGTATTGTGAAATAGTGCACCCTATGCTGAGATGAATGAGAAAAAAAAGTCAAACTCCTTTCAAAACTATATTCAAAGCATCAGAAAAAATTTTTTTCTTTTTACAAAGTTATGTATAAGCCATAGGAACCACAGATACTGAAGTATGAAGACTCTATAACCAAAGTTCAAAACTGATTTTAGAGAATTGTGTGAAGCAAGACAAGAAAACTTGTATTTAACACTCTATAGAACTTCACAGTAAAGCTGGAATTTATAGACTAATGGCTTAACAGGAGTATTGCCAACAAGGCCTTTCCTTCCTCAGAATCATCTGGTAATATTCATATACCATCAATAAGTTGTAACAGCAGACTTAGACATGGTTTTTAAGACAGGGCTTAATAAGGTGCATGGATATGTTGAAACTCTGTATTATGAGTATGTAAATTATTACCAGGGTTTAAAGAAATACAAAAAAAGAATGTAAGTATTCTCAGTCCAACGTGCTTTGCATCATCAACACATTGACAAGTTGAAAGTATTTTGCAGCAATCCGACACCAACCTCCATTACAAGTTAGGTATTTCAAATACTGCTGTTAAAACCCATTCAGTAAGACAAAACTGATTCTTGTGGATTTCAGTACAAATGTGCAAGTTGTCACGCATTATTGATAATGATCAGAGCAGGCATGGAGTTCTGCTGACTTGTTTCAAACACCATAACTTGGTCCGATAACTTGGCAAATACCCTAGGCGTTCCAAGGTTATAAACACCCGTATGAACGAAGCATGCTTTCAGCTGCAAACTGTGAATCTCCTGGCTTTTCAGCTGAAGTTTGTATTGTGTTTGTCCAAGCCATGTAAATGATCCATGGATTTCCAATGCTTCTGGACTATATGGGAGAAGGAAAATGGTAAGCTGGAGGTTTTTTCTTTATAAATTTTTTTCCTGAAGTCCCAGTAACACATCCCGTTCGAGAGATTCTACTTCTAGAAACTATTTCATGAAGCCAACTGTTTATTAATAATGACAATAATGGCAATAGCTAGTATTACTATTGCTATAATAGCTAACATTTGTTAACAGTTACTATGTTCTAGACACAAGTGTTAACTCAATTAATGCTCACAATAGCACCTAGTAAATGATGGAACCTGATTTCAAACCTCAGCTTTTAACCAACTGGTTATCCATACCTAAAAATAGTTTGTATACATGAATGCTTATAATACCGAAACTGTTTATAATGCTGAAAAATGGAAACCAACCCGGTATCAACCAATAAGGCACTAATTAATTTATGACACACATAATCAATCATATACAGAATGTGTCTGGATTCCAGAGAGCTGCCCCAGATCCTGTTTGGGGTGTTATACAATAATAATCTGTATATACTTCACATTTTTCTAAAAATCCAAAATTTCTGAATTCCAAAAAGCATCTAGGTCTTGAGATATCAGATATGGGAGTATGGACCTGTATTTTTTTTTGTTAAGTATTATTTTATAATTACAAAAAAAAAAACCTTTAAAAAAAAACTTCTATTGCAAACTTGCTGATTTTCAATTTTAGAGTTCTTTATCGCCAACAAGCTTTCATAAACATTTTTGTCTCTGAACAAAACAATCTGCTTCTTTTGGAAACTGCTTGTCATTCTGTCACTACTGTAGTACTGAGACAATCCTCTTTAACACCTCTATAACACTTCTGTATGTCAAACAAAAGTCCAGGGCACACCTGAGTAAATTTTTTATATCCATGTTAGGTCATTATGTACGTAATTCAAAACACTAAATTGTTCTCAAATCAATCCTAAACTACAAAACAATCTTGCATTAAATGAATCTTTACCTTGTTGTTTTATGCCGAAGATCGACAATTACATCAACATCAGCCTTAGAACAATTGGACAGTAAAAGGGTGACTGGTACTAAACAAAGGCTGTGGAAGGAAAATAGAGAGGTTAAGCTGTGCATTTTCTTTTTTAAATCAACTTTCTTGAAAGTAACAAGACTACCTAACAAGCTCCTTAAAAACAATCAGATTCAAGTAAGGAAAAAAACTGGGTTCCAAAATCAGTCAAGACACATTAATTGTGTAAATAAGAAGGAAAACATGTTCCTGCAATGCCTGAATGCTAAATATCAAAATATATACATCCACAAAACCATTGTTTCCACTTATTAGAGCGACTCTTAAAAAATAACCAAAGTGTTTCTCGGCAGTTATTTCTCAAAATGAAAAACAAAAGTTTATAAATAATCTCAACTAGGAAAGATCAATGAAGAAAAAATAAATCGTGAAAATGCCAACAACTAATCCTGTTCTATGTTTCTTGAAAATTACTTTATTTTGAGAACTTGGCCTTGACTGACATTTGCTTTTCTACCAAATCTGCATAAAAGCCACCATGTTTTAGAGAATATGAAAATTATTTCTATACAACAAATAATGAGGAAAGCCTTTTTAAGTGGACACATTTACTCCGGTAATCCAGTTTCTGATATTGCTTTATAAGTAATAAATAACTAAAGCATTATTAAGCATCGAATAGACAGGCAGTGACAGAAGAGGACATATGAAGAGACTGGTATAAATTTCAAATCCAGAACATAATAAACGAACATAACCTAGGCACAAAAGAAGCCTGGTTACACACTATTAATATTTTACTCTATAAACACAAAGACTAAGAGATAGTAAAAAATGAAATATAGTAACTTTATACGTTCACACAAAATAACTTTAAAAAATTCTGCTCAATGTATTTAATGCTTTCAGAAATCATAATCTCTTACTGAGATATATTTTCCAAACAATACCGCAAATAACAGATTTCCCTCCACCAAAAAGCTCAGATAATTTCAAAAACATCTCCTTCAGCTGTGCTGGTGCTATGCCCTTACCTCCCCCACAAACTTCTCACAAGGAAAGGAGGGCAGTGAAGATCACTGAGTAGGTTTCCAGTCTGAAGGCACCTCCTTAAATTAAATCCAACTGCATAATTTGTAACACAAAGTAAAACCTCAGGAACTTTTGCTATTCTGTTCCCATTTGATCCTCAAATGTCAAATTCTCCATGCCTTATCTAAATGCCTCTAGAAATGTGAACATCTGGATATTTCCTAGCTCCAAACCACACTCATTATCTTCATTCCTTCCCTTCCTCCACTCACTGTTTCAGCGGATAGCACCCCTATCTACCCCAGAAAACCTTAGGCACCATACTAAGTGCTTCTTAATTGGTAACGGGAGCTACTGCCTCACTAGTCCCCATTCCCAATTTTCTATAATTCTTCACAAATTCCTGTCAATTTTTTCTCCCACATATCTCTGGAACCTGGTTACTTCACTTGATCTTCTTTTCCTTACAAGTTCAAGGCATCTTGTCTTTTGGTGTACTACAACAGCCTCTGGATTAGTCCCTGATGCAATCCATTCTTTACATGGGGTGTTTCTCACATCTGACCTGTGTTTCCCACACTTGAACATGCACCAGAATCACCTGGCGGGCGTGTTAAAAAAAAAAAAAAAAAAAAAGACTGTTGGGCCCCAATCCCAGTTTTGGTTCAGCAGGTCTGGGGTATGGCCCAAAGGATTCGCATTTTAACAAGTTCCCAGATAATGCTGAGGCTGCTGGTCCAAGACCACATTTTAAAAACCACTTTATACCACAGTCTTTCAAAAATGCTAATCTGATGAGCCACACACAGTACCTAGAGACCAAACTGCTGACAACTATCCCGCCCCCGCTTCTGCCACCAAATTCAGCATTATTAAAGACATGGATTCTACAGTTCGACTAAAGTTTAATTATTAGCTCAACAATTCGGAACCTCAGTTTTCTCAACTGTAAACTTGGAACAATAACTGTACCTATGTCTTGGGCTTATTATGGTGATTAGGTAAGATCAAATATGCGAAGCGCTGAGAATAACGCCTAGCACGTGTTCAAAAACTCCATTAACAACGTCTGAGATGATTTCTTGCTTTGAAAGCAATCGCAGCTAAACCCAGTATGTTTCCCATCTTTGTTATCTCTGGTCACATATTCTTTCTCATATTCTTATTCCTCTACGGTCTGTGTGCTACCGCCGTAATCAAACCTCCTGCTGCCCCATTCCCTCCCACTTTTCTGTATTACATGAAGAACACTCCTCCAGGTCCTCGATCTCTTCTCTTTATGTTTTTATGTCTTTAAATTTGGCTGGGTACACAGCTTCCTCTATAGCCCTCTTGACAACAGCTGCTGTTCTTCCAACATCTTCCACATCTCTGGTCAGAATGTATCATTAATGTGGTTCCAACGCCACTTCTTGATGATTTCTTCCTCCTACCTCTTCTATCAAAACACTGATTTTTTGGTCATAAACTACTCCACAGTTTTTCATCTTTTTTTTATGTCCTTATACTGACATACTAAAACCAGCAACAGTAACTCTGTACAGCAGACTGTTTGGGGGAAGGGGAAAGGATGAGTATTTTGAAATATCTTAGGTAAAGATGAGGGAAACATCGCTTCACCTCACATTCATCTCACACGTCTGTGAAGCAGGGGCATACCACCTAGATGAGAAACACTGCTCTAGCTTCTCTTCCGTATCACCTATTGGCTTCAATTATTAAAAGCTTCAGCACGAATTTGCTTTCTTCTTTTTAATCCTGAGTCTTGTCATCATGTGGACAACTTCACTGCCTAAATTGATGACTCACTCAACATCTTCTCAAATTCAGTACTCTTCAAAACTCAACCATCTACCTTCCACGACCATATTGTGTTTTTAGTCACCTAAAATAGCTACCTCTGAAATGATACTCTGTCACTCCACTCTCTGACAACTATCTCTCATCTCTCCAGCTCTCTCACTCAATTATACTTCTATTCTTAGTGTCACAGGGATGACCAATCACTCTGACCCTCTATTTCAGTGTTTCTCAATCTCAGTTACTGTGGTATAACTATAACTACTGTTTAGCAGTTATTCACTCCCCTCACTCTTCCCACGGGGGAACTGTGGATCATCCTTGTTGACTGTGAAGGTGAGGCTAATTGGCCAATGGAATATTAATGTCTTTGATGCAAACAGAAGCCTTAAATGTGCTCCACAATATGGTATTTGTACTCGAGATATGCCATGAGAAGAACATATCCAAGTAGCTGCTGCCCATTTGGACTGAGCCCAAAATATATGTGGTGCAGACATGAACGCAACTAACCCACAGCTTGAAGATGAGCTTCACACCAAATGGTAGTTGACTTGCAGATCCATGAATGTGAGAATGCCTTGCAACCTGAATTCTGGAGTGGTCCGTTATGAAGCATTACTGTGGCAACAATGACTGATACGGAAGCATGCTGGTATCACCTGAGGACATTTAAAAAATACAGATGCCTGGGTTCTATTCCCAGAGATTCTGATTGGACTGCCACTGAGCACTGGGATTTTTCAAAAATTCCCCAGGTAACTCTAATGTGCAGCCAGGGTTGGAAAAAACTGCCACATTTTATCCTTATCTAACCTGTCTTGTTCTCACATACTTCCATGCACAGTTTTATTTAACTGTGATGTTTTATTTTTAACCCATTACTCTACTTTAGCTTGGTCATCTAGCTGATACGCCCCTGCTTCACAGACGTGGTAAGATGAATGGGAGATGAAGCGATGATCAAACCTGTCCTGCTTCACATACTTCCCCTGCACTGACTAGATTCTATGATTCTTTTTAACCCCAATAGAATCATGTGGAAAACTCCTAAATATCCTAGCCTCTAAAGCACAGCCAAGGTTTTAACCACTAAGGTTAAAAAGCAGCACTGTGGAATGTAAGATATTCAGGAAGTACATGAAACAGGATGGGTCTAACAAACAGATACAAAGTAGAACAATGGGTTAAAATGAAACTTCAGGGAATCAAAACTGCCCATGAAAGCACATGAAGTCAAGACAGGTTCAATAGGGATAAAACAAAATTTTTTTCCTCAACTATGGCTGCATTTTAGAGCAACATTAAGACCTGGACAAAAAAGTTTTATAAGTAACTTAAATGTTCAAAAATTTTAAAAATCTGACAACAGTGTTTGTAAAGGTACGGAGCAAAGGGAATTCCCATATACTGTTAGTGGGATGTACAAGTTGGTTAAACTACTTTGGAAGGACTCCTGGATAGTATGCAAAAAAAAAAAAAAAAAGGCAAACACACATACACTAGGAGATTATATACAAGATTATTCATAGCAGAATTCAAAATAGTAGAGTAGATAAATAGATAAATTGTTCCGGTATGTTCAAACATTCATATGGCTAGGAAAATTCTATTGCTTCATGCAACAGTTGACAATTACCAACATAATATTAAATGAAAGCAGCTGGACATAAAAAGAATATACTCTGTAATTCCACTTATATAAGAAGTTCAAAAAATGCCCCACACAAATCAAAATATAGAGTTGTATACTTAGTTGGAAAAATTATAAAGAGAAGCAAAGAAGTAACTACCAATAGTGGGGGCACACAGGAATAGTGACTGGGAGGGAATACTCAGGGGGCTTCTGTGATGCTAGCAGTATTCTATTTCCTGAATAGAAGTGGTTATTTGGGTGTTAACTTTGCAGGAAAAAAAAATCACCATGGTCATACATGTTCTTTTGAGCGCTTTTCTGTGTGATATATTTAACAAAGAAAAGGGTTAAAAATGGTTAGCACCATTTAAGTTACTTTTAAATATATCTGATGTTAAGTCTCTGTCAAGGTCTTAATTTTGCCCAGCAATCTGTGTGTCCTTAGCCAGCTTCTTCTCATTCCTCTCACAAGTTACCCTCAAATTTCACTTCTCAAAAATGTTCACCCTTTATTCTCTTATCTCCTATATTACTTTGAGTAGTTAACCTTCCTCCCAGAAATACTCCCTAAAATGGAGGCACTCCATAATGTGTGAACATGTTAAAATTTCTCCCTACTTTCTTCTCTCCCTGTTTCAATAGTAAGGAGGTCTCTTCTGCAGTCCAAAGCTAATCCCGTCACTCTTTGGTGTGTGTATCTTTCCATCTATTAAGGATTCTGTTATTCTCCCTGTATCCCATCATTTTCTTCAAGACCATAAACATAATGATATCCTACCTAGTAAGAAAACAATAGTGAATGGATATTCCTGGATCCCTGCTCATAGCCCAGCTTTCTGAAAGGGTGGTCTACACTAGGAGACTACACTTTACTTACTTAGCTCCCAATCTCTCCTCAACCTATTATATCATGACTCTATTCCCGTTACATAGTAACATTCTTCTAAAAAACCATTAATGACTTCTTCATTGTCAGATCCAATAAATAATTTTCTGGTCCATTTACTACTTGACATTTCTGCAGCATTTTAAACAGTTAAACCATTTCTCTTTCCTTGAACTGTTATCACTCAAGTTTTGAGATACCACTTTCTCCTCATTGGTCTCTTCTTCCTAATTACTCTCAACTAGTCTTCTTTGTGGATTCCTTTTTCTTTAGCTTTTCTCTCAGATGTCATTGTTCTGCAAGTCACTGTTTTCTTTTTGTTCTATCCCACCCCACCCCCACCCTTATCCAGAGTGAATTTTTCACTAAAATTCATACCTTCAGTTATCACTTATAGACTGGTTTTAGTAGACTTCTCTCCTTTTCTTATACCTGCAAACTAGCAACTTTTTGAAGTGTCATCAGACTTAGGACTTTTTATTTTTAGAACCTTAAAGTTTATATAATCAAGCTACTTAACAAAATTACAAATACAGATGCCCCTTGAACAACGCAGGGGTTAGGGATGCTACCCCCCGCCCCAGTCAAAAAAATCTGTGTATGCCTTCTGACTACCAGAAACTTAACTACTAATAGCCTACTGCTGACTCAAAGCCTTACCAATAACATAAACTGCCGATTAACACATATTTGGTATCTTATATGAATTGTATATTATATTCTTACAATAAAGTAAGCTGGAGAAACGAAAGTGTTATTAAGAAAATTCTTTAGAGAAAATACATTTACAATACTGTATTTATCATGTGTAAATAGACCCACATAGTTTGAACAGCATTGCTCAAGGGTCAACTGAAATCATTCAAGAAGTGTAGCAATTAGCATTTAGTAAATCATTAAGATTTGAATTTGAACTGTTTGATCAGTCTATACTATAGTCATTTCTTACATTTAATTTGTACCTAAAACAAAACCAAAATGATATATATTTTTTCTTGGTTTTGACTTAATGATAAACCCGCTCACCAAAAGGAAACTTTCGGCAACTGAGGTGTCGAAGGCAATATCCACTCTAACCACAGCTGCAGCGCACAGTAATCATAGAAAAGGGTAAATTATTTAAGAGCAATTCCCACAGACTCAATGTTGTTCTAAATTTCTTCTTCAATATTGGGGTTAATGCCATTGTTAAAATAAATAAATAAGAGTGTGTGTGTTTGTGTGTGCGCACATGTGCACTTTAGAAAAATTTTAACAAAAATAAACCTCAGACCTTTTTTGATGAAATGGATGATTAAATGATTCTGGATAGTGAAGACTCGTTTTAATGAGATTAGAAAGCTGCTCTACTGATGGTCTTAAAGGAACTGTAGTGTTTTCTGGCCTGAAAAATTTTAATAGTTCCATTTCTGGTGGCTCCTGAGAAAAGAAAAAAATATATATGACAATAAAAACATTGTCTTGTTAAAATATAGCATATACAAACAAAAGAAGTTAAAACCAGTTGAGATAAAGGAAAGCATGAACAATATTTTTCTGCTATTATTTAACAGAATCATCTGCGATACAATTTAGGATAAGGAATCTAGGATCAGAATCATTTATTCATTCCCTATTTATTATGTGGTGGAGTTAGACTTGAGTTCCAGCAACTTCACATATTACTTCTGTGATCTTGGATAAGGTATTTAATACTTTAAGACTGTACTTCCTTATTTGTAAAAAGGGGCTCATAATAATTTCAAAATATGCTGTGCTTCTCATTTGGTAAAATTCTTTAGTACTTAATACTTAAACCAAAGACACTGAATTGTATAGCACCTGTTTTAATAGTTGAAGAACTAATATTGCCTTAAAATTTCATTTTGAAAATAGACTTCTGTGTTTTATAGATTACAGTGCTTCATCTATATTAACTAAAGGTTAACATGCATGTAAAAGTCTTAATATAGCCAGTGTCAGGCACACTGTAAACATTTCAATAACATTGTCACCTAAATGAAAACAGAGAATATCGCCCCCTTCTACTATCATTATCTTTTTAAAGCATTTTTCTTTACCATCCACGAAAATTTTGATTTTTAATTCCCTGCTAGCCTAGTTGGGATTTTGATCTGCACTCGGGATTGGCAAACTATAGCCCACAGGCCAAATCCAGCCTGCTTCCTGTTTTTGTAAAGAAAGTTTTATTGAAATAGCCATATCCATTTGTTTACACACTGTCTATGGTTGCTTTTGGACTCCAACAACAGAGACGAGTAATTAAGACAAAGGCCTTCTGGCAAGCACAGCCTAAAATAGTATCATCTGGCTACTGACAGAAAAAGTCTGTTGACTCCTAACGTATGCAGCTGTAAAAAGCAAGAACTAAATTTGCTTTTGATTTAGAAGTCAGAGAAAAGTGACTAAAGGTTTACTTTGGAGGAAAGAAGAGAACAGAAGCAGAACTTCTGGAGTGCTAGTTATGTTCTGTTTCTTGGTCTGGGTCCTGGTTATACTGGACTGTTCTTCAATTTGTGAAATTCAATGAGCTATTCAACTATTCTGTATTTATCTTACACTTTAATAGAAAGTTCAAAAAATGTTTTATTGTTTAATATATTCTAAACATCAAAAAAAAAAAAAACCCCAAGCTATTGTTTGAGACTCCTAAACTATACTAAATTTCCGTATGCCACTTATTAGGTGGAAAACACATGAACAATGGCCATAAAAGGATACCAAAGGCCTGAGCTAATTTACTGAGAGAATATTTAAAAGAGTTTCCCCCTCTCCAGCTTAAGTAGCAAAAAGTATTTTCACAACCAGTGCTAAATATCTGTCCAGTAATTTGACAATAAGGATCTGATTCATACCTTATGACAGTTCCACCACAAGAGAGGCAAGGAGTAAAGAACTATTATCTTTGTCTTGTAACTGAGTAGTAAGCTAAGGTTCATCAAGTTACACAAGTAATTTGGTCATCAATCTCAAAGTCTTTGGGCTCCAAATCTATTATTCACAGTATTATGAAACTGCCTTATCTACCAAGATCAGTTAATCATATAAAGAGAAAAAATATTTCAAAGGTGAAATACAGAGAAATAAAAATGAAATGCCATTCATCGTATGTAAAATGAAAATATAACATGAATAAATTTTATAGAAATCACTTTTTCATTTTGTAAATGCTAATCTTGCCAAGGTTTGAGATGTTCCAAATTATCAAAAGTTTATAACATACACAACTAAAACTTGGGACTTCTGTATTAATCAAAGGTGGAGAAACAATTTTTTAAATTAAGAAATAGATTTCGGGTTAAATTTGATAACTTCATTAAAACTAATGGAATATTACCATTTGTACCATCAAAATACAAACTGATTCAAGTCGTAGAATTGCCAATGGATGCTAAAACTAGTGGACCTACATTTGATAGGAAATCAGACATTTACATAGGTCCAAATTATCTCCCCATAAACTACTTATTAGAAAACGAAAGGAAAAACAGTAACTGTACTATAGAGAAATATGGTGGATACCACCTTTAATCAAATGACCCAACACTGATAATAAAACAAATTAATATCAAGTGTTTTTTGATATAATAAACTGATAAGGATATAAGGTCACTTCTGTAGTACTCCTGCCAAACATGTATAACCTTACTCTAATCATGAGGAAACACACACACAAAAAAAATCCAAAGAGGCATTATTCTACATTAAAATAAATGGCCCATGCTCTTCAAAGATGTCAATGATAAAAACGGTCCCAGATTACAGAAGACTAAAGAGACATGACAAGTAAATGCAACTCATGATCCTGGACTGGATCCTGTGTAGGAAAAAAAAAAATCGTCAAGCATATAATGGAGACCTCTGATGACATCTGAATATGGACTAATTGAGTACTGCATCAGGGTTAGACGTCCTGAATTTAATAATGGTGTCTGTGATTATATAAGAGATTGTCCTTATTCTTAGGAATACTCAGTGAACTAAATGGGGGTAAAGAAGGATGTCTGCAATTTACTTGGGATTAATTACTTGGGAATGATTAAGAAAAAAAAAATCAATGTGTATAGAAATAGAGGAAAAATGATAAAGCAAAGAAGGTAAAATGCTAAACACTGGTGAATCTTGATGAAAAGTGTGAGAGTCCTTTATTCTATTCTTGCAGCTTTTCTGCAAGTTTGAAAATTATTTCAAAATAAAAGTTTTCAAAAATAATGAGGAAGCTTGAAATTAAGATCCAATATTTATAAACACAATACAAGGTTGATGTTTGAATTACTGGATGTGCTTAAATTTTGTTCATATATACTATGAGAACTTTTTGGTTAGATGAAATAATATTTTAGGAGAAATCAGAAAACACATTAAACCCTATTACCAGCTGCTGCACCACTCCACGGGCCATCCTCTACATTTTATGCTTTGCCCTCCCAGGAGTTCTGCAGTGGTACAGGCATGTTTCCCTTCCTCTCAAGCAAATTGATTCTTTTTATAACTATGAATTCTAGATTCAGTAGAGCATATTTATTAGAAACCTCAAGATCACAAGTGCATCTTAATACTCTTACGAGATGCTAATAAATTTTATGTTCATTTCTCATTTTAATTAGTCTTCTGCCACCAACCCCCCACTCAAATCTCAATATAAAAGCCTGCACACACCAGACCCCTTCAAAAACCCGAAAAACCAACCAACCAACAAAAAATTCCACGGTTCACAAGAAGACCCAAAAAAAAACTGTTATTACCTGTTTCTGAGGACATGAAAAGGCTTCTTTTCCTATAGTGTGAAGAATAACATGATGCTGACCTTCCAAAATAAGCTGCTTACTATCTTCCACTACATAAGCCTAAACATACAAAGCACAAAAACGTTACCTTTCTTGGCAGGAACCTCAAAAGTAATGAATGCATTATTTGATGGAAGGTAGAAATATTATGGCTACTTAACAATTATCAACACTGGATGGTCAGGATTTCTACTTTTATTTATTCATTTGATCAACAGAGAATCTGTCAAAATCTGTTTTGCCTCAGTATAACACAGTTGGCCTGAATATTTAAGGGGCACATCTTAAAATCTTTTTCAATGCTCTCTAGAACTCTTAAGAAGCTATTCTAAAAGAACAGTGCTATAACACAAGCCTTTTTGTTACTGGACTGCCAATACACAGGCAAAACATTTCTTCTCATAATCTTGCTTCTGAAATACCTCAGGGTTTATCACCTAGTAGAACAAAATCAGTGAGTACAATCATAAATCTTTTAAGTGGAAATGTCACACCTTTGGATATCCTAAACATAAGTATATACACTTAAAAAAAAGGCTGACTTCATCTATCCAGCATATGACGCATCACTCTCTTGAATCGCTTCTGTCCCAGAGAAAATATTATATGTAAATGGCTGATACACTGTTATCATCACATTATGTAAATACAAAGGCTTAAAAATTTTTTGACAAGCCCAAATTTTTTTACTGTTAGATTCAACAGACATAAAATTTCTCAGTCAAAATGCTATAGAAGTTTCTAAATGTTTCCATTTCATATTTTCAATCTGTGTACTTATTTTATTATGGCTAGGTTTGCCACCCGCAGACCACACCTGGAATAGGGCTGCACGAAGACACAGGACAGCCTGGGACCTGCTCAGTGCTCATTAATTCACAGCCCAGTGATGCCAGAGTTAAACACCTGCTGGGGTAAGCCTTTAGCTGAGAGGATGAATGCTGACACGGTAAGGTTCTGAGACATGTCGTATGTTTTTTCCGATGGTCTCATGGGATTGAACAAAAATCATCCAAAGTCTTGTCGAATTTTATAATGCATTCTTCTCTCTGCACAAAGGCTTAACTTTTTAAAACAAACCTTTATATTTGGTTAAGACTGGTTAGGAACTGTTCTGTGCCCTTTTTCCAATTATTTTTCACAAAAATGTTGTCTGAGCTCTCATTTTTCTCTTGCATCCTATTTTACTGAAAGACTCCTATGCTTCCTGTTTTCTACTCCACAACTTAAAATGACTTTTCAAGTTTCCCTTCAGGCAGTGTGTCATTTTTGCATTATCTAGAGATCTCAACAAAGACAATCTATCACTTTCTCAAATGAGTATGTGATAAACTTATCTTAGATACTAGCCACTACCAACTTAATATCCTATTCTTTATTCTATTCAAACTTCCATTTTCTAGCCAAGGAGCATTATATCATAATCTAAGCTTTCTTCTTCATGTAATCAGCAATACCAGTAGTAGTGGGCTGCTATTCGGGGCTGTGTTTTCCGCTAGCCAAAGCAACTGTGGACTTAACAATAAATACAAAGTACAGATACATTATCCAAATTCTTGTCTCAGAAATATTACAAATTGTTACATGGCAGAAATCTGTGGAGTGTAGCCACATACCCCAAGGGTCTAGTATACATTTAATGAGTGGTTGGTTTACATTAAGAGGCAGTACCACTGAGCCTGAAAATAGAAGCTTGATTCTATTTTGAATCAAGCTTCAAGAACATTTGATTTCAACTAAAAATGTGTAACTGATCTTAATATTAAACACCTATATCAATGAAAGTACCAATTTGTTTAAGCAGTTTTATTAAAACTCATGCAAAAAAAGAAAAAAAAAAACTCACACCAGCTTGGTTTTAAAAAAGTTTATTAGAAAATGTATGATGTAGTAAAAAAGAATAGAGTATCTGAACCAATTTAGAAATACGTGTATTAATCATCCCCTATGGGCACATCTCTATGTGAGCCCTTGTTTCAGAAAACACAAAATCGAACCTTTCCATACTGTTCAGGTGAATATCCTTGGGCAAGATCCTTAATTTCACCATAGAATTGTCTTTCAAAAAGTAATATATAATTTTATTATATATTATATGTAACAATTTATATGTAATTACAAATTCTTATAATATATGTATAAAATACAAAAGGGTGCACTGTGAAAAACAAGCCTCCTCTGTATTATAGTTCAGTGACTTTAGGGAAGACTAATGTCTAAACCATCTCATTCTGATCTGCCATGTGTGGATCTTATCTGGATGTGATTTTTTTAAACTTAAAATATTTTCAAATAATCTGGAAAAACTGAAAACAAACCAACAAGTATATAATAATTCAGAATTATTGTTAATTTGGTTGGGTGACATAAAAATACTCTGGGGTTATGTTAAAAAAGAGAATCCTCATCTGCTAGAAGTAAATACAGAAGCATTTACAGATAAAATATTATGCTATTAAAAAAATACTATAGCAAAAAATAAAGGAAGGTAAAAAGAAAACAAAGGAGAGGGGCTAATGGAACAGACGAAAAACGCAGAGCAACATATATTAGGGACTACGGAGCCTGAGTCATGGGTACCTGAAGGTTCACAGTGCTATTTTTTCTTTTTTGGTGTTTGAATATGCCCATAATAAAGAGTTTAATAATGATACCTATTTTCATGGAGCTTATCATATCTACAATGTTCTCAGTACCACTAAAAAGTAACAATAACAAAGACGAATGTTATCTAATTTGAATGAATTCTTAAAGTCATTATGAGGGGCGCCTGGCTGACTCAGTCGGTTAAGCGTCTGCCTCCACCTCAGGTCATGATCTCAGGGTTCTGGGATCCAGCCCTGCATCAGGGTCCCTGCTGGGGGGGGGGGGGCGGTTTCTGTTTAATGAAAAACATCTTTCTTTTCATCTCTATAAAGCAAATTTCACTCAGCTCTTAGAAAGGATGAAATTCAATTTTCTTGAAATACATGTTCTCTCGTGTGTGTGTGTGTGTGTGTGTGTGTGTGTGTGTGTGACATTACAGATAAACAGAAAAGTTTAAAAGATCAGTACCCAGGAACCAGGGAGCCCATAATCCCACCACTCTATCATTTCTACATTTCCTTTCAGTGTTTTTTCATATGTATGATTTATACCAATATTATTATATGCACATACTGTGCTATGATGCATTTTCTCACTATTGCAAACACTTAAAAAATGTTAACATATTTTAATGACTAAAAAATAATCTGCATTATAATTTAATTTACTTAAATCCACACTGAATTTTTCCCTATTAAACAATACACTGCTCTGTTTTCAATGTATGGATTTTCATGTATTTTGAACTAATTCCTTTGCATAAATTCCAAAAATAGGGACTACCAAAGGACTAAACCTGAGTTTAAACATTTTTACATTTTTTGAAACATACTGTACAATTCTCTAGAAAGAGCAAATACCATTTGTCAGCTTCACTCTACTCTTACAAGCACTTGGCATTCTCATATTACTGTCAGGATAATAAATGGAGAGATATTCTGGAAAGCAATTTGTCAATATATATCACAAGTATGTATATTCTTCTGTTCTAGTGTTATACAGGTATGGAAATAAACGGAAAAGTCAGTCACTATAGCAGTATCGTTATAAGCAGAAAAACAGCCTACCAATGGCAAAGGAAACAAAAAGAACCTTTCATATTCTAGTCTGTATGATTCTGTATTGCTTGAAATTTTGAAAGTGATCATGTACTCAGGCACTGATTTTCCAACTGAATAGAGAAAATGCAAACAGATGTGGAAGGAAATAAAAAGAAAGGAAAGAATGGATTAAGAAAGGTAATGTGATTCACAAATAAACTAATGAAAGCACAACTGAACGCTTAAAAAAGTTGATTATTTAAAAAGGTACCAGCAATCTTATAGTACTCTGGAAAAAAAAAAAATCAAGCAATGAAAATGTGAGAATTTACTATGAAGAGGGGAAAAGTCACAAACGAACCTTTGTTTTCAGAGAGATTTACAGATTTCTGTAACTTCCAGTGTTTGCTACTACTTGATACTTGTACTATATGAAATTCCTTAACACCTGCTTCACTCTATGAAAAAGAAATAAAAGGGTCATTCAGGATTTAGGAGCACAAACTTAAGAGTATTCTAATGAAAACAATATTCTGACACTGCTACCAAAGTAAGTATCGATTAATGTTAAGATGAATTTTTTATTTTGAAATAAACAATATACATTTCAGAAAGCTTAAGTTATTTAAATACTTCCTTAAACATTCTTTTTTTTCTTTCAAGCAGGCTCCACACCCAGCATGGAGCCCAAAGCAGGCTTGAACTCACCACCCTGAGATCAAGACCTGTGCTGAGATCAAGAGTTGGACATTTAACTGACTGAGCCACACCCAGGCACCCCCTCCTTAAACATTCTTAAAACAGAGAAGTCAACATTTTGCCAAAAACTGTATTTAACTATAATGTTCAGTCAGGGGCAAATTTTAAAATATTGAAAAGTAGTCAGTTACTAGCACCTATCATGCTGATTTTATTTATTTATTTGACAGAGAGAGACAGAGAACACAAGCAGGGGGAGTGGGGGAAGCAGGCTTCCCGCTGAGCAGGGAGCCCAACTCAGTGCTCAATCCCAGGACCCCGGGATCACGACCCGAGCCAAAGGCAGAAGCCCAACAGCTGAGCTACCCAGGCACCCCAAGAACCTATCATAATGAGTTAGTGGTAGTATTTAATAGGTCAAACAGTATTTGTTATCATTTTTTTTTTAAGATTTACTTATCCGTTTTAGAGAGAAGAAACAGAGAGTGCATGTGCGAGCATGGGGAGTAAGGGCAGAGGGAGGGAGAGAGAGAAAGAGAAACTTAAGCAGACTCTGCCCTGATTGTGGAGCCTGAGCCTAAACCAAGAGTCAGAGGCTTAATCGACTGCACCATCCAGGCACCCCTTGTTGTCAATTTTGAATCAAAACTGTAGCATTTTCTTTTTATTTCTTCTAATCTTCTCATTCTCATTAAGGCAAAAACAAACAACAAAAACAAATCAGAACCCCAATGTACAGCCAATGCACATAAAGCTAAACTGTACATAATGTTTCATTCTCCTGAATAAGAATTTGAAATTATTAAAATCTTAAAATTTTAGGGATGCCTGGGTGGCTCAGTTGGTTAAGCATCTGCCTTGGGCTCAGGTCATGATCCCAGAGTCCTGGGATCAAGTCCCACATCGGGCTCCTTGCTCAGCCCTCTGCCTGCCACTCCCCATGCTTGTGCTCTCTCTCTGACAAATAAACAAAATCTTTACAACAAACATAATAAAATCATAAAATTTTATTTTTACAGATGCTACTTTCTTTGAAGATCACCAAAGTATTAGCATATACACCCCAAATATCTTAAAAAGAAGCAACCTTACAAGTTTATGAAGCCAAAGCAAAGGACATTACAGAGTAACACTTCAAATAAGTACGTGAACTCAATCAACCTAAAGGTAAGATGCTATTTTAATCATGAGATCTCATTCCCTTCTTTAATATTCATTTTTTATATTTAGAGTATTTAAACAGGACTGATAAAATGTCTGAAATGCTTTATAGGAAGAAAATGATACTCTCAGAAATGTGTAAGTGAAGGTTATCAAGTTAATATGGAACATGAAATCCTAACACAACTTTGTAAATTTAGTTATATCAATAGATTCTCAATAGTGAGACTAGAAAGCACTTTATCAGATCTTTGTGGTATTGAATTACTCACATATGGGGCTATATATCACATGAATATATTAATGCCAGGTCCTTTTTAGACTTAAAATTACAAAGCTAATGGGAAATTAAGATGTTTTCACACTCCTGTATATGAACATTCCTAAATTCTTAGCTTACGCTATCTTGCGGGGAAAAAAATCCTTTACTAAAAACAAAGGAAACACATCAAATTTAATTAAAAATAAAATTTAATTTTAAACCAACTTACAGTATTGGTATTTTCCACATCCACAAAGACGAGCATATTGCCCCCTCGGCCCTCCTCATCTTCAAGAGAATTACTTCTGCAGACAGTGGCTCGGACATTCAAAGATCGGCTGGTACAAATAACTGCAGTGTGTCTTAATATTCTGTGACTGAAGAAATACAAAACTGCAAATTTAATGGAAGAACCTCTCCATGTGTTATGATTCTTCAATTCCAAACAAAGCTTTTAAAACCTAATTGCTCTCAGGATCATTTATACCCTAAAACAAAAACAAAGAGTATAATACAGTAAAATTACCTAGTTAGCATAACTTCATTTCAATTCTTTCTTCTCAGTTTGGCAGGAAACTAATAGCCTCCCAGACTCTCAGCATGTCTGCTCACCAAAATCATCAGTATAGCACATGAAAATAATTTTCATGTAGCAATGTCCTGATTATGCCACTTCTCTGACAGTGGTTCCAAAGCAACTGATCCCCTATCGAGTAAACCCCAAACTTTCACCTGGCATTGAAGGCCTTCCACAATAGAGCTTTCTACATTCCAATGTTAACTCTCCCTTACTACTTCTTGTTTTTAATATTACCTCCTAATTTTTTTTTTTAAGTACAACTGAAATACAATGTCCTTGGAGTTTCAGGGATAAATCATATTGATTCAGTATTTGTATACACTATGAAATGATCGCTTTGATAAATCTAGTTACCATGTCATCATACAAAGCTATTACAGTATTACTGACTATATTCCCTATACTATAGATTACATCCCCATGACTTATTTTAGAAAGTTTGCACTTAATCGCCTTCACCTGTTTCACCTGGCCCCCCCAACCCCCTCCCCACTCTGATAACCAGCAGCTTCTTCCTTGTGTCTATGAGTCTGTTTCTGTTTTGTTTTTTTGGATTCCACATATTGGTGAAAAAATATGGTCTTTCTCTGTCTTATTTTACTTAGCATAATACCCTCTAGGTCCACCTGTGTTATCACAAATGGCAAGATTTCATTCTTTTTTATGGCTTAGTAACATTTGCCGCATCTTCTTTACCTTATAGATGGGACACCTAGGTTGTCTCCATATCTTGGCTATTGTCAATAATATTGCAATGAACATACGGGTATATAGATCTCTTTGGATTGGTGGTTTTTGTTTTCTTCAGATAAATACCCAGAACTGGAATTGCTGGTTTGTATGGCAGTTCTATTTTAGTTTTATGAGGAACTTCCATACTGTTTTCCATAAGTGGCTATATCCATTCACATTTCCACCAACTGTATGTGGGTTCCTTTTTCTCCACAAGCTCACCAACACTTATTATTTTGTCTTTTGATAACAGCCAATCTGACAAGTATGAGGTAATATCTCATTGTAGTTTTGATTTGCATTTCCCTGATTAATGATGCTGAGCATCCTTTCATGTGCCTGTTGGCCATCTGTAGGTCTTCTTTTGAAAAATGTCTACTTAGATCCCCTGTCCATTTTTCAATTTTTTATATTGAATTGGGTAAGTTCTCTATATATTTTGAATATTAACCCCTTATTCAATCAATGCATGATTTCAAATACCTTCTCCCATTCAGCAGGATGCCTTTTTGTTTTGCTGATGATGGTCTCCTTCGCTGTGAAAAAGCTTTCTAGTTTGATGTGATCCCATTTGTTTTAGCTTTTGTTGCCCTTGCCTGAGAAGACCCCCAAAATATTACTAAGATTAATGAATGTCAAAGAGCTCACTGCCTATGTTTTCTTCTAGAAGTTTTATGGTTTCAAGTCTTACATTCAAGTCTTTAATCCATTTTGAATTTATTTTTACGTATGGTATAAGATAACGGTCCAGGTTCATTCTTTTGCATGTAGCTGTCCAGTTTTCCTAATATCATATTGAAGAAACTATCTTCTCCACTGTATATTCTTGCTTCTTTTGTCATAAATTAATTGACCCCATACACATGCATTTATTTCTAGGCTCTCTATTCTGTTCCGTTGATCTGTGTCTATTTTTGTGCCAGTATCATACTGCAGTGATTCTATAGCTTTGTAATACAGTTTAAAATCAGGGAGCATGACAGCTCCAGCTTTATTCTTCTTCCTCAAGATTACTTTGACTATTTGGGGTCTTTTGTGGTTCCATACAAATTTTAGGATCCTTTGTTCTAGTTCTGTAAAACATGTCATTAGAATTCTGATTACATTGAATCTGTAGAGTGTTTTGGGTAGCATGAACATTTTAACAATATTAATTCTTCCAATTTATGAACACAGTATATCTTTCCATTTATTTGTGTCATCTCAATTTCTTTCATCAATGTCTTACGGTTTTCAGAGTACAGGTCTTTCACCTCCTTGGTTAAAGGAGGTTTTCCTTTATTCCTAGATATTCTTTTTTATGCAACTGTAAATAGGACTGTTTTCTTAAATTTCTCTGATAGTTCATTATTAGCGTATAGAGGTGCAATTGATCTCTATGTGTTAATTTTGTATCCTACAAGTTTACTGAATTCCTTTATTAGTTCTAATGGTTATCCCTTTACTTCTTTTACACATATTTTACACTGTGACCAAACTAGCTATATTCAGTTTATATTTCCCAATATTTTCTTCACTTATATATAGTCACTTCCTTGGAATACCCACTATTCTTCTGCCTATCCCCCTTGATATCCAAATTCTGAAATCTTTACTTTCTTTGGAAGCTCATTTCATCACTACTATATTCCACGAAGCCTTCCCTGACTGCCTTGGCCAGAGTATGCTCTACTGTCTTCTGAAGGAGAATTAATATTTATTGTATCTAAAATGTCCCCATGCTTATAAATACTGTATCATTTTGTCCTCACAGGAAGTCTTACCAGATATTTTTAAATTCCATTAATAAATAGAGTAACGCAGTTATTCCTAGTTAATTTTATAAAAATGAAAATGGCATTATCACAAATAAAATAATCTGTTATTTAATAATATAGGCCCCCGACCCTTGTGAGCACCAAGGTTTGATTTCTTCAGTGATCGTCATTATAACACCACCCTAATCATCTGTTCTACAAATACATACTTTTCCCCCCATACATTCTCAGGGGTCAGGAGAGGGCACAAGGGAAAAGGAAGGGTAAAACAAAGTAATTTTCTTGAAACAGGATGACTATAAGCAGGTTGTCTTCATATACAAATGGTACCTGTGAATTTCATTATTATGTGGTAACTTTGGCCAGAGTACTTAGTTGTATCAAAGAACCATGAAGTTTATAGATAGAAGCCACTAAAAAGATTAAAGTAGCCTCATTTTTTCTACTTTTGGCTACTTAGAACTAACTATGTTAGGGACAAGCTTAAATATAAACATCATACATAATTTGGAAGGGGGTAATTTCTTAAGAAACAATGACATGTTAACAAATATCAAAATGTTTATTTGAATTTGTGCACATACATTAAACACAGAAGTTAAATCAAGAAAGTTTTATAACTCACCGTATTTTAGGCTGCTTTTTAACACTTTCATAGTAAAACAAAAAGTTAATTTCATGGACACCTTCTTCATCTGGCCCACGTAACCACATGGGTAGCTGAACTGAAGCTCCAGGTAGAAGAACGGTGTCAGGAAGGGGAACAGGAATCACCTCTGGCTGACTCCCTGTGCCAATGCCAAAGTCTACAGAGGAAGCTGATGATATGAGTGCTGTACACACAGAGGTAGAATCTGTCACAACAGTCTTGTAAGCACTACAGTTCTCCGAAGCTGAGGGACTCAGTGGTGTTAGAACAGCTGTGTTACCACCAAAAGTAAAGAACTCTGGACGTTTAGAAACAACCTTCAATCCAGTAAGAGGACATTTGCTGACATTGACAAATTCTACGTATGCTTTTCGGATTTCTCCACAGAGGAGCCCTGTAGGAAAATGTATAAAGAACACCTGCATTGGAGGGAAAAAATATTATTATATTGTCTGTTAAAAATTCCGAATCTTTAAAGAATAACAATTTAAGATGCTGTATTTCTTTACTAAAGGTTTACAATTACTTTATTAATTTTCTTTGATATCTCTCCAAATATATGGCAATTAACAACTCCATTTTAGAAAAGATGAGACAGAGACCAATGTGATTCAATAGCAGATTGCAGGGTTATGAATTAAAGATAAAACATCAGTGACAAGTGAGCTATCAACAAAACTCTGAAAACTGTGTACACCATGAACAAGTTACCAGTAATTTAACATGGCTATCTGAATTAAATAATCATCAGTTGAAAAGCCATTATCAATGTCAACTTGAAAAATAATTCAACTATTTTTTATACATCAAGATGCAAATATATACCAGAGATCTTAAAAGGGAAGAATGTACAGATCTATGATTCCATATCCATAATTTTATTTTATTTTTTTATTTTTTTTTAAAGATTTTATTTATTTATTTGACAGAGATAAAGACAGCCAGCGAGAGAGGGAACACAAGCAGGGGGAGTGGGAGAGGAAGGAGCAGGCTCATAGCAAAGGAGCCTGACGTGGGGCTCAATCCCGTAACGCCGGGATCACGCCCTGAGCCGAAGGCAGACGCTCAACCGCTGTGCCACCCAGGCGCCCCCCATATCCATAATTTTAAAACCCAAAAAGCTCTGAACAACCTCAAACTTTGAGTAACTCAATGGGAGTGAACCTGATCTAACTAACAGAGGTTTTATACCCTTTCCCATTCAGTATGATATTCATGTGGTTTACTCACGCAATATTAATGTGCTTGATTTCCAGATGCTACCAAAAACCCAACAGAGGTTACATAACACTCTGGATGTAAACACACACACACACATATACACACACACTTTCTAAAAATTAAGGATAAAAAATGATTTCCAACACACATCTGGCCTCAGGATTTCAGATAAGTGAATGTGAAGCTGTACTAGAGAGGTAGAAATATGGGCTAACGAAATCATCTAGTAAGTTATTTGCATTTAAAAGATGCTTAAGTGTAAATGTCAGAATAAAACACTGACAGTATCTAAGAAAGGAGGAGTATATAAAGATGTAAGTATGAAAAAAAATGCCCTAATAGAGTTATGGCTGGCAGTCCAACAGGAGTTATTAAAATCCAGTGGAAATACTTATTTTTCTCTCCTTCTTTCTTTTTTTTTTAAAGATTTTATTTATTTATTTGAAAGAGAGAGATAGTGAAAGAGCACGAGTTGGGGGCAGGGAGAGGGAGAAGCAGGCTCCCTGCCAAGCAGGGCTCGATCCCAGGATCCCAGGACCACAACTTGAGCCGAGGACAGACTGAGCCACCCAGGCACCCTGGAAATATCTGTTTCTTCATCTAAATTTGAATGGAATTCACTATGGCCATAGTCTTAAGGAAGCAAATAAATTCGGTGGACATCAGAAGCTTTAAAAATGGGTATGAGGGGGCGCTTGGGTGGCACAGCAGTTAAGCTCCTGCCTTCCGCTCAGGGCGTGATCCCAGCGTTGTGGGATCAAGCCCCACATCAGGCTCCTCTGCTATGAGCCTGCTTCTTCCTCTCCTGCTCTCCCTGCTTGTGTTCCCTCTCTCGCTGGCTGTCTCTATCTCTGTCAAATAAATAAATAAAATCTTTAAAAAAAAAAAAAAACAAAAAACAAAAAAAATAAAATAAAATAAAAATGGGTATGAGAAATAAGGAATTAACGTAGAAATCCAAAACACAGGTTAAGAAGAAAAAAAAACCAGGCATAGGATTATATTAAGGACACTGACTACGTACTGATCAGACACTGTCAAATAAACACTAAAGTAGTTAAAATTTGTGAAGGAATGTAAATTTTGAGATATGTCAAGAACAGCTGAAAGAGTACCACAAAGACACACTAAAATACACAGACACCTGAACACCCTCAGGAAGGCTAAGGCGCTGGTAAAATGGGAAGGGTGCTGCAATTAGCAAGCAGTGATGCATCATGTGTAGATACTGTGGAATGTATCTTCAAAATAAAAATTTTACTAAACATTGGCTCTTTAAGGATAATTAGTATATCTAGCCTTTACTTTAAACATATAGATGCTAAAAGTCCTTTCTGTTAAAGCTTCAAATTTAAATGGCCAAGACTCTAACTTCCACTAAGTTACCCTAAAGATGTATGTGTGTGAGTAGAAAACGATATGCATATGGATATTCACTGTGGTTTTGTCTGTAAGAGCAAATGACTGGACACAAATCAAATGTCTATGACACAAGTCTCACTGAATAAACTATGGTACGTATATACAATCTAATGCCTACACAGTGGGGACTCCAAGAGGCCTGCTCTTCTACTTTTCTTTCTTTTTTTTCTTTTAAGACTTTATTTATTTATTTGACAGAGAGAGCACGCACACAACAGGGGGAGCAGGAGAGGGAGAAGCAGGCTTGATGCAGGGCTTGATCCCAGGACCTGGGATCCCAGGATCATGATTAAGCTGAAGGCAGACACTTAACCAACTGAGCCACCCAGGCACCCTCTACTTTTCTATATTAAAATTTTTCCTAACAAAAAGTAAAAAGAAAATAAATGATGAAAGTTCTGGAGGGACACCACTTTCCTGAATACAACTTAAGAACAAAATATTTCTAATCCCCAGTTTCTGGGGATATAGCTCCTGTTTGCTTTCAGCGTGCTACATACAAAGTAATATACACATGACATTTTAATTTTTATCTCTTCTCAGTGAACTTCAGTAATTTTCACCCTCACTCTTGTCTCGGTAAACACATATTATAAGAGATTATTTCATCAGACACTAGACTGGTCACTTCTTTCACTACTCCCTTAAATACGTCAAATTATATAAAATACTTCTGACATAAGATATTAGAAATAGGAATATTCCATGAAATCCCTTACCAATATTAATGTCTACCATTGTTGATCCTAATAAAAGGTCTTTTTAATTGACTTCATATTGTGGTTTGTTAGATTAACCAATATCTCTAGTACCTCAGCAGAAAATACTGAGTGATGTTTAAGGAAGTGAACATTAGCGACTTAAGGCTTTCTACTATGTCCTCCTTCTTCTCCTTATCAAGAGTTACTATTTATTCTCAAACTTGTTTAATTAAATTATTATGTAAACTGCTTCTATCTTTGCCTGAAAGTATTGCTTTCATTAAACTCTAATCTAGATATATATTGTACTTAAACTACTTAATAATGATCTTCAGATTCTCACTCTAATGAAACCAAAACTGGAAACTTAAAATGACAACTTACGAATGTGGGTGAATGCATGAAAGTTAAACAATATTCATATTAGGAAATCTGTACCAATACAAAGAACTCACAGCAAAAGTCTCTGACCTAAATCCATCCTCTCCCCCAAAATAATGAATAAATGTGTACATTTGTATGTTTTCTTAAGGTAAAACATTTAGGGTATGGACCTATTGTGGTTTGTTATTCACTTCACAAGCTTTTTTGTTTAAACAACAAAACACCAGTTGTTATTATGTAGAGTAAGAGGTCCAGGTGTTAAAATACCCTCTTCAAGGAGAACAGCATCTATAACAATAAAGTTTTTTAAAAATCCATTATGGTGTACAAGAAGAAAAATTAAGTACAGAACTAGCACTATCAAAACCAAAATAAATTTAAAGACTACTGAGTTAAACAGATTTAGAATCAAACATCATCTGGTTCAACTTCCCTCATTTCGTAAGAGAAGAAACTTTCCAAGGTCAGATAGTTAGAGACGGGGCTTAGAAAGGAGTCTAAAAGTAAGCCTCTATACGTAATATGTCATCTGAGAAGTACTGCACTTAAAAACCATTTGTACTTTTACCAATCTTAATAACAAAGACCATCATAATGATATGGTACAGTGAAAATTAGAAGCTAGTACAATCAATAAAAATGGAGTATTTTGGTGTCCTCTACCAACTGATCTCAATTTAACCAGAGTAGTCAGAATCTTCCCTCTTGAAAGTAAGCGCTAGCAAATGCTTACGTATAGAAATTCCAAGCAAACTGTTTATCACTTAGTGATTTCTAACCTAAAATGATGACTAGACCTAAAATAAAATTTGGATCCCAACTCATTTCAATCCATCTTCAGCCTTAGAACCCCTAGGGCGTAGCAATGCAAAACCTAATAAAAATCCAATGCATTACTATGGGAACTTGACAAACTTGGGTAAAAATCGCACAAGTATTAAGAAAAAAGAAAAAAAATTAAAGATTATGGGAAACATTTGGTTAAGAAAAATGATAAAGCAAGCATGTAGTATTGACATAGAAAGATGAGGAACAGAACAGGTATCATCAAACAGAACAGGTATTCCAAAGAAAATCCCCCCAAAACAAAAAAAGGTGTGCATAATTTCAGGATATTATTGTATTAGAAAGATGGTATAATGAGTTGCCAATATTCAATTAATGGTCATTAGGACCAGGAACAAATAAAGTTTGATTCCCTACACCTAGACATTTAGAAGAGTATTATTCCCTTGGATTTAAAAAAGAACATAGACATTAAAAAATAAAAGTATGAAAGTTTTGACTACAGAAGTCTCTGTAAGTAATAGTAAAACTCAGAAGCAACAAAGGACAATCAGGACTCTATGTATGTTAAATGATTAACATGGTGAAAGACACCAAATCAAAGTTAAAGTATGTGTAAAATATTTATCAACCAGAAACTAGCACTGAAGTCAGTCTATAAGTCTTTTATCTGCCCTACACAACTCTTTAAATGAAACATAATTAAGCAAGTGGAAAACCTGGGCAGAATACATGTAGCTCCCCTCAACAAACACACACCACCTTTTCATGAACATACCTACCCTGCCCCCACTATAGGCACAGGATTAGTGCCCATAAAAATCATCCAATGAGAAAAGGGAAATGATACCTAATTCAAAGGATATCAACAGGTAATCATATGGACACACAGAAGGAAAAAAATCATATGAACAAAAAACATGAAGACTGATCATCCTAACAGACATTAGAAAAATGTAAATAAAAAGAATGTTATTTTTCACCAACCTAATTCACAAAAGTTAAAAAAAAAAAAAAAGTAATAATATCCAGTGTGGCATAGATGTCAGGTAACCGATACTCCCACTCTCAAGCAAAGCGCAAATTACTATAGCCTCACTGAAGGTAATTTTGTAGCATGTTGCAAAATGTTTTATTTACCCAGATATTCCATTTTAGTCTAAACTAGAACATGGACAACATATATACATAATGTGATTTACTGAAGAACTGTCAGTAATGACAAAAAACCAGAATTACACTCATCAACAGATAAATGGTTAAAGTACATTATGATGTGTCTAAATAAAGAATACCATATATAGCTGTAAAGAAAAGGAATTTTTACTGAATGAAAATAAAGACCAAGCAAGTAAGGGTAACATATGCAATATGATTCCATTTATAATTACTAAAACTATAAATGAATGTACAGTGAAAGGCCTGAAAAGAGAAACACCAATTTAATAACACTAGAACTTTTAGAAGGTAAATGGCTAAGCTTCTAACTCCCCTACTAGGAAAACTTGATGAAGGAGGAAAGACCTTCTGCCAGTGTTTGTAATACTGCATGACTCTGCCATTGGTTTGCCTCTCAGGTACACAACTGATCCAAGGTAGGCCAGATTTCTCTCCCAGAAACTTGAAATTTGTAATAAAGTGGCACAAAGACTAGAAAAGTTGTTAGACTAAAGTCATATTAAAAGCAATGCTTTCTAAAGCTTACAAACATTTGCTGCTAAATTTCCTGAAGGTGCCACGTCCTTATTCTTCTTTGAGACTTATTGTTCTACAATACTTCAGTTTCTAAGAGATGCTCCAATATCCAACTAAATAATAAACATTTTCTCTTTTTTGGCTAATGCTATACCTAGCCATCAGTTTCTATCTTCTGTAACTAAAAAAGCTTTAACCTAGATGGCATGAAAGTAGGATGGGGTGGGAAACAGAATGAAGGGAATATTGTTTTTTATTCATATATTTAACTATTTTGCTTAAACTTTTTATAAGCATTAATTCCCATATTATTTTTGTACCTTATGAAAAAAGAGCCACTGATTTTATTAGTCATTGATTTTAATAAACAAAGTGTTCTTTAAATGTATTTTCTCAATTTCCATTAATATTTTGAGGTTTATATTTTATAACCTGGCTGTGATTTAGCTTTGTGAATTAGATCTATTTAACATAGATTAATAATAATTAAAAAGTATGGTTCAATGTAATATCAATAACTTCAAAGTCTAAAATTAATTTGTTGAAAATATTATCTGATCTTATAGACAATTTATTAAACCATGGAATTTTAAAAAGTGAAATACCTCCAATAGTGGCATTTCCTCCGTGATAATGGGATCTAAACGTCGATCAGGACCATATTTAATAGATGTTTTCTCTTCTTTTGTATTGTTAAGTCGAGGACCTTGAATTTCTAAATCCTGTCTCCCTCGGACTGACATACTCAAGGAATGTTTTCCTGAAACAAAAAAACAATCAATGCCCTAAAATAATTTGATATGCTAAATGATATCAATTTAGCTCGAATACTGTAACTTTCAGATTATTTCCAGAAAAATTATAAACAATTAATGAGTAGCGTGGCTAATCAAAGAATTATACGTGTTTTATTTTTATGTTTAACCACACCTGCTGTATGCTGATTAATTTCTCATTAGGGTTTACTTACTTTGCAGATAGAAAATACATTAGAAGGGAATAAAGTTGTTTATCTTTGAAGCACTGGCAGAGTTTAAAATAACCCAAATAATCTGACTAAATGTCTTTGTTAAGGTACATTAAACCTATTTTAAAAACACCTCATTTTCATTCATTTTATTCTATGGACATTTAATTATTAGTTTTGTATCTGTTTAGCAATGCTATAGCTTTACCTGTGTGACATCCAGGAAGAGCACCAATGCCATCTATTGTCATGCAGCCCTGAATAGTGCCAAGATTATAAACAACTCCCAGAATATGCAGCTCCCCTATGTGATGGGGAAAGAGCTTTAGTCTTGCCTGTGGAGATATTTAAGTCACTATTATTATCTGTTTTCATAATATTTTAAATAGTGCAATACCTAAATTTTGTAATACTGCAAAAATATAAACTCATGAGCTAAACTTTTGAATAATCAATTAATTTCTTATATTGGAAAGCATTTTCTTCAAAAGAAAATCTGTGAACAAGCATGGATCTTCTTCATTAACACTTTGAAGTCAACAAAAACCAAAATATTCTGGGAAAGCAAATGTCATATGAGATTACCACACTGATCGCACCCAAAAAAGCAAAAATTTTTCACCAGGCTTCTTTGGAAATTAACAAACTAAAGACCACTGCAAATCTACTCTTCCCACCAATTTCCTCTTGTGCAATTCTTGTTTCCTGATCTTCTAAATTTTAGCATTTAAGAAAACTAGAATATAAAACACACTGAATAAATCGTTTAAAATTTGTATCTTACTTTTTGAAAGGGTTAAGACAAAAAAATAATAAAATAGTTACCACTTTAGATTCTTCACTATTAATTAAAAATTCTGAAATAACTTCAGTTCCAATCATTTCAGGTTCACCTGTTACCTGAAAATAAATTATTTTGTAAAATATACATTCTAATGAATAAAGTATCAGAATATTAACATTCCTATATGTCAATACTTAATTAAGAACAGTAACAATAATTATAGTTAGCATTTATTAGGTTTTTACTATGTGCTAAGCAATATGCAAAGTGTTTTACTTTCACAAGTGGAGTAAAGCTACACAGTAGCAGAACACATGACACATACATTTTTTCATTTCATTCAGTCCAATTCAAGTGAGGAGGGTAAGTAACCTACTCAAAGTTGCAGCCACCAAGAGGATAAAACCTCAAGAGGTAAAGTTCAGTTACTAATTGTCAACAATGGCCAAAACAGCCATTTAATCTTGCAATCAGAGCAAATTTCTCTATCTTTTACTCTGACTAGCCTCTTTTTCCAAATTGGCCAATTACGCAAAATAATGTCACCTAAACAAGATGCATAAAAGACTGGTGGATAATAAGGGCAGTAAGAGAGAGCAAAAAAGGCCTGCGTCCTGTGAATCAAGAACTTCTGTAGGAGACTATATCATCTCTGGCCATCTAACAAAGCAGAATTAACTGAGTCACACCTGGGGTAAAGCTGGTCCTCATAAACACTGTTTTACTTTTACCATGAAGTTAGTTATTTCACACAATAAATAAAAATTACATTTCCCTAAATTCCAATTCAGCATCTTAGCCCATCAGCAAAAGCTTATGAAGAAATCCAAAGAGTTTGAAATTTACAGGAAAAAGTGTAACTTAATTACACACAATGAAAATTTTCACTCAACTTTAATATACCTCCTTTAAAATCTAATATATTAAACAGACTAATATACTTAAGAAGCTAATGGATCTTTTAAAAAAATTTTCCCAAGCTTCTATAATTTGTGTTCCGGGCATCTAAAGAACATTAGAAAAACTCATGAGGTTGCTAAAATTCCCAGATTAGAGCCTACCAAATCTCAATCTTTCAAACTATTCATAATGAGTGTAAATAATCACAAAATGTCTTTAATGGACTTAACCAACAAGACTTTAAATAAGGCAATCTTTAAAAATCAAAACACTTCAAGAGAAATAATTTCTACTGACGTTAGTATGACATACATCTTCTTTCAAGTTCTCCCTCCATTACTCAGTGCCAAAATCTTGGGGTATTTCCTAATTCCAAAATAATATTTACCACATTTCTAAAGCATATAGCAAGGCAGTATAAAAAAGTAAAAGTTATAGAGTAGATATTGGTGAATAACCTAATACATGGGTAAAAAATGTACTGTCCCAGTTATTTCTCTTAGAATCAGTTTGGTAACAAAAATCACTTGTTCAAGTCATTCCTGCTTCAAAAATAACCAACTCAGATAAAGAGCTTATTATAGACAAGAATAAGAAAAGAAAAAGATAAATACGTACATATAAAGACAATACACAAAAAAGGAAATACAAGAACTTCGATTTCACCAGAAATTAATGAATGAGATAAAAAAAAAATAGCATTTTTCTTACCTATCAAATCCGTAAGATTTTTTTTAATAAATAATTAGAATACTTAATGCTGTAAAGATGAGATATGCAACCCCATGTGCTGTTAGTGAAAAGCTTGCTGGTTATGACCTTTTGGGAAACTAACCGAGTACCAAAATGCTTATTCCCTAAAATGTTTTAACTGCATGCCCAGGAATCTTCACCACAGAAATTATCGGGATAATATATGCCCAAATTTTCAGCACTGTATTATGATGATAGTAAACAAATGGAAACTTCTAGAACAACTATGAGTGGAAAGATATTAGAAGAGCTTACAGGTCATCCATGATGGAATATTACACAGAAATGAATATTGAGTGAGACAATTTAATATCAAAATATGCATATGAATCAACACAGAATGAAAAAAACCCAACATACACAATATGAAAGAATCCCATATATGAGAGAAAACATACAAATGGAAATGACTGGAAAGATACAGAAGTGTTAAAGCGTTTATTTCCAAATACTGAGAAGACAGTTTTATTTTTATTCCTTATGTTCTTTGTATATTCAATTTTCAACAATAAGCATTTGTCATACTTTTTATAACTAGGGAAAATAAGCACAAAAAAGAATAACTGTAGCTCACTGAACAGAAAAAAATTGAAATGTTATGCATCTGTTAGGCTTATTACTGAAACATGCTTATTACAAATACCTTTTAATAACTTACTAGTTCTTTAACTTCTTCATTATCCTTTCCACTACTCTCTTTTGGTTGGAACTTCCATAGCAATGACAAATCAGTCAACAAAAGTGGAACCTTCAAAGGATTTCTAAAGGCCACTTCGACTGTTATTGGCTCTACAAAAGAAAGGCCTAAATTAATAACTTTAATAAAACACACCTATTACCCTATGCTTCAATTCTCTAAACACACCTTATTTTCACAGCTCTGCATTTCTGCCTAAACTATCCTTTACCACCTTGTACATTTCCATTTATTCAAGATTCAGTTTTAAAATGAATTTTAAAATGACTTCCTCTAGGGACGCCTGGGTGGCTCAGTCGGTTAAACAGCTGCCTAGGCTCGGGTTATGATCTCAAGAGTCCTGGGATCAAGCCCTACATCGGGCTCTCTGCTCAGTGGGGAGTCTGCTTCTCCCTCTCACTCTCCCTTTGTGCTCTCTCTCTCAAATAAATAAATAAAATCTTAAAAAAAAATGACTTCCTCTAGATTTCCCAATTTCTATGTACTAACGAATGTCATTCTCTCTTCTATATTCCAATAGCACACTTATACACTAGTATTAGAGCCCACAACGCCTGGTTTTATAAATGCAGCTCACTAAGTTATATTTTCTAATTTATTTTTTCATGCCCAGCTTCCAGTGATTTTTGGCACATAGAAAATTATTTTGTATCTGCTGTAAGTAAAACAAACAAAAAACCATGAATAAAAATGCAAGCATATCACCTTCTACAACTGCCAGTGGAAATCTTGAGTTATCTGAATAACTGTTCAAACAGTATTGTGTGGGGTGGAAATTGGATGGAATTACTCCTCTGTTAACCACAGCTACAACCTGTTCTTCAAGTTCTCGCCACTGCTGAGAGGATTCAGAATCATATTCTTGATCAAGACTTACATGAGTAGCTGCTTGCTTTTCACCTAAAAAAAAAAAAAAAATCACAATTAAGCAACCATTTATTAACATCTGCCTTCAAACGAAACATATTTTAAATAAAAATCCAAGGTAGCGAAATAAATATATATACATACTCACTCTCCCCTGTTTAATTATCTGAGAGAAGAATATCCTCTTATTAACCTTAGCTTAACTGGAACTTGACTTATAGTACTGTTGTTCTTTTCTTCTGAACTCTGAAAGAATATATTTTTCCTAATATTCCACAATTTTATATGAAATACTTCAAATGTATAGAAACACATGGAGAATAACAAACATTTATATACTGGAATTTAACAAATGTCAACATTTGTCATAAGATCCCAAATATTTGTAAGATAAATGTTACAAATAATTACTGTCCTCTGTGTAACCCTCCCAAATCCTATTACTCTCCTTCATCTCCACAACTTTTTACTTTACCACATATTAGCGTATACATAAACAATGTATGCATTGTATGAATTGGTTTGTATGCCTGAAACTTATATAAATGGAATTACATTTGACTGATCGTTCTATAATTTTTTCCACTCAACATTATGGTGTATTATCCATATTGAAGCACATAGAACAATTTCACTCATGTCCTACAGCATGAATCCATCATATAAATATGCCAAAATTTAACAATTCATCTCCTCTATCGTTACTTTTTTTTTGCTATTAAAACCAATGCTGCCATAAACATTTTGATAAATATATATATATATATTAAAGATTTATTTATTTATTTGAGAGAGAGAGAGGACCAAGGAAGGGCAGAGAGAGTCTCAAGCAGACTCCGCATTGAGCGCGGAGCCCAATGTCCTGATCCCAGGATGCTGAGACCACAATCCAAGCCGAACCCAAGAGTTGGACACCTAACTGACTGCACCACCCAGGCACCCAATGATAAATATTTTTAAATAAAATACTAAATTAAGTCTTAAGGAGAAACATATTAATAAGCTCAAATATAAGAATGCTTAGAATTACAAATTTACTTTAACATATTTATACTTTTGGCCCAGTACTGCTATTTTAAGGCTCAATCCTGAGAAAATAAGCCTGTGTCTTAAAGGTCTTATAAGAACAGCAGAACATTGGCAACTGTTCTCTGCTTCTATGTATATTTGAAATTTCCATAATAAAAAGTTAAGAAAACAAGTTTTATCCACAAAAATGTCCATCACAACATAATTTTATATAAGGAAAGAAGGAAACAGTCCAACTATATAACAAGCAAATATTAAAGTTATATGTACTGAATAGAGTATCTTACAGCCATCAAAAATGTTTAGTAAGACTATATAATAACATGAGCATTCTTTATACTATGTGAGAAAACACGTTATAATTACAGCTATTTTGTTGTTATTTTTAGCTTTTAGAACTGGAAGGAAAACCACTGAAGTAGTGGTTACCTTTAGGTGGCAGGATAAGTAATTTGGTGCAGTTATTTATTTTCAAATATTCTTTAACAATTACAACATCATTTCTTAAATAAAGAAAAAAAAGACACTTAAAAAAAAATAGTCACTAGGTAACAAGGCCAAATAAAATTTTACAAACCATCTGCTGGTCGTCTGTCGTGGCCAAAGAAAACCCGAGTTGCTGAACTGTTAATATATGGTAAAGGTAGCTGTGGTAAAGGGCCATCTGGTGACAGCTGACTTACATTCTAGGAGAAATAGAGAAGAAAAAGAATTTTTTGAGAAAATTCCACTTTCTTTGTATTTGCCTCCTCATTTTTTAATATGCAAGGTATTAAAAATACGTGAAGCAAGAATATTAAGAAAAAGAATTACTAGTTTTACTTAATATATCAGCCATAAAATTTTAAATAACATTTATTCCGGCCAAGAGAATCTTCCTAAAGTTCCTCAGCTAATTAGTTCTCTTTGGATGGAAAACTTCCAACTGTTATTTTGCTATGCACTTTACTTCCTGTGAATCATAGCATCCCATCTGCCAAAATTCTAACCCATATGATCTCAAATTAATAATGTATCAAAGGGTATTTTCTGCAGGATAGATAAAATATTCATTATTAAGTCTTAAGGAAAAATTTTTTAAATTTGAAAAAATTTTGAAGTTAAAAAATTTGAAATGTAAATTTTTCTGTAAAACAATGTTTTGTATTTTCTAACCTCCTGTCTCAGTGAAGTATTTTTCCTTCCTATTAATTTTTCTGGGTTAGGCCATAATACGCCCACTTCCCATAGACACATACCTTTTCATCGTTCATAGGGAAAAGAAAGGAATGTACTTTCTCCAAAGGATGGTATGAGGACCCAATATATTACAGAATCAGTTATGATTCAAAAAATTATAATAATAATGAAGCGGTCCAGAAAGCTTGTGTTATCTCTTCTTTTTTTTTTTTTAAGTTCCAAGAATAGGCACAGATCAAATGTTTACTGGAATATTAAAATTCCCTTTTAAAGATCTGTAGAAGGGCAATGCAACTCAGATCTACGACCAAAGGGCATACTGCCACACTTTATTATGGCAGATAATTACATAAATTCTAAGAAAACCATTTTATTAAACTCCTACTAAAGGAGTTTTTCTTTTTCACTAAAAATAATGACTTAAATATCATTTTAATGCCTACTACTGAAATAAGTGTTCACCTTGTAAACATAAAGATACTCTCTGAGGAAGGCCCCTTGTTGAGCAGCAGACTGTTTACTTTCATTGATTAAAATATGCCTAAAAGCAGACACAGCATTGTCCAGTTGCCTAAGGGTATACGATTGGCGTCCAATAGTGAAATTAATGTGATCCTCTGCAAGAGACCAGCCTTTTCCCTTGTAAACTTGCATGGCTTGACAATAACAGCGTAAAGCATGCTTTTTCTGAAAGAAAATAAACAAAACAAAGTATTACAATCCAAATTTCTCTTGGACTAGAAAAAATAAGTACACACACACACACACATAATAACGATCCTGGTAATTGGTGCTTCTTCTAACAGAGACTGGAATGATGAGAAAATGAAACTAACATTCATGAAGACGCCTTTGCAATTATTACTAAAAAAACAAGAGGTCCTGAAGCAGGCAAGTGACTGTTTTGTCCAAGGGCAGGAAGTCAAAGAAGTCAAAAATGATTCATGACTTTATGAAAACCCACCTGGGAGTTTTCAGAGCAGTAGCATACAGAGTCATGAATTAGGCTGTTATTTTATAACTGAGAACTATCTTACTAATTTTGTTATGGTCATCTCTCTACCACTGCATTGGGCTGACTGCTAACTAAACTACTGTTTAGTTTGGTAGTAAGAGTATGGCATATTCTTTTCTTTTGCCCACCTGCAGCCTGCCATACCTGTGAGCAGATATTTGACTTTAATTACCTATCACTGCCACCCTCTGAATTCAGACAACCTTTATCTTTAAACTGGGATTTGGTATCAAGGAAGAGGCTTCACTCCACTAAACCTTTTGTTTCAGAGTATACTCTTGTACCTACTCCCCTGTCCAGGGTGGATTACAAACTTTGTACCATGTATATCCAGGATTGCTTGTTTTTTAAAAGAAATGTTTTCTTGGTAAGTAATCAAAGCAAATTAAAATCACCTGCCATTTAACAGCACGCAATATAAGAACTCAGTCTCTCTTCTACGGTATTCCTACAAAGATACCCAATTTGAATCTCATCATGAGGAAACACCGAATTGAGGGGCACTCTATAAAAATAATTGGCCAGTAGCCTTCAAAAGTATCAAGATCATAAAGTCAAAGGATCCTTCTGAACAGGATCTTTACGCTATAAAGGACATTTATGGGACAAATGTCAAAATCTACATAAGGTTGGAGGATTAACTAGTGGTACTGTATTAGTATTAAGTTCTTGATTTCACTATTGTATTATGGTTATAAAGGAGAAAAAGTCTTGCTTCTAGGAAATGGGAAATATGTCCTGAAGTATTTGGGGTTAATGAGGCACCACGTAGAAAAGTACTGAATCACTCAGGTAAAGTTTCTGAATTGTACTTGTAACTTTTTTATAAGTTTGAGATTGTTTCAAAATAATTTTTAAGTGATGTTTCTTGAAAAAACACCCCCAATCTCCATCCTGCTTTTAGTAAAAAGGAACATAAACACTGAGTCTTAAAAACTAAGAGATACAAAGAAACAACTTAATATGTCAAAGTGTTAAGTTCAAGTGCATTTTTTAGGATTTCTTGGAAAAGCATCTCAACAGATTCAAAAAGTAACAAGGATTTAAAGTCTGCCTTTTAAAGTAAAAATTGAAACACTGTCCAGGAATATACTGGACACAAACACATATACCCTCTTTAGCGCCTTCTTAAATTTTTTTTACTAATTTTAATCTTTGGTAATGTCAGTTCTTTTTTTTTTTAATGCCTTTTACTTGTTCATAATTCTTAATGGAAAACTAATGGTAAAACAAGGAACTATTAAAAAATGCTGGGGACAAGATAAGCGATTCAGCACGAACTCTCAGTCAGAGAAGCCTGAGAAATGGCCTTTCTTTATACATATGATCTTCTCTAGTGTCTTCTCATCCCTGCCAACAACATACATTTTAATGGAAATGTCATGAAAAATTGATGCTTCTCAGAAACAACTTGGCCTCAGTCACAACTATTTGTGTTCTATGTCCCACCTTCCAAGGAAGATACCTTTCTTGATCAACTACAATAGGACATATATTTGTTTTTTCAATAGAAAAGCATTTCTAGTTATACTTTCAGTTTCTACATACTGTCTGAGAAAGAGATTTTCTGGATACAGGGTATATACAGAGTGGTCACAAAATACAAAACTGGGTACCCTGGAATCATTAACTCCATGAGATAACTACAGTTAAAGATGATTAATAAGAGGGCACCTAGGTAGCTCAGATGGTCAGACATCTGCCTTTGGCTTGGGTCATGATCTCCAGGTCCTGGGATCAAGCCCCATGTTGGGCTCCCAGCTCAGCGGGGAGTCTGCTTCTCCCTCTCCCTCTGCCTCTCCCCCTGCTTGTGCTGTCTCTCTCTCTCAAATGAATAAATAAAATCTTTAAAAAAAAAGATTAATAAGCCAAATAGTAAATGTATGTCAACCTACTACAAATGTAGCATTTTTAATTTGCATGCATTTCCTAGAAGCAACATGCCCTATAATTTCAGAAGATGAAATATGAGTGGCTGTTTCCAGTTCCAATGACATCACTGTGCTCATAAATGAAACCATTCACAAAAGTGGACAAAGATGTGGAAAAAGGATGACTTATTTTTAATAAGACAATGGACCATTCCTAATGAGGTATTTAATTTCCTCCCAAGCAAAGGGAACCACATGCTTATTAAATTTTGTAAATTTTTGAATAAAACACTTTTAAATGACAGTAAACAATGGGATAACATGTTTCAGATGCATTTGCATTTGCTATGGAAGAAGGGCTGTGAAAAATGGTAGTTTAAAATTTTGTTCCACTTTAGAACCTGAGAGATTCTAGTTGATGGAGTGTATCATTTACCATAAAAAGATATTTAATTTTATAAATATTTTTACACTTCCGCATCTAATATAAAGCAAGTTCACCTATTTTCTAACTTGCCAGTTTCCAAAAATAGACGGAGGACCCCAATCTTGAAATACTTGTCTTTTAAAATCATGGCATTTTTACATGAAATTGAGAGTAATTTTTGAACACTTTTGTTTCTTTGCACCTTTGTAAAACATATAATTTAAAACACTGACATGCCTGGTTAGTGCAGAATCTGAAAAATGTAAGTATGTTCATCAAAATTCATTATTAACCAAATTTTTTTAAGTCCTCATATTCCCCTGCCAAATAAAAAGCTCCTTAAGAGATAAGAGCATGGTTTTTTGGGTACATGCTAAGCTCCTTGTATAGTCCCAGGAATACGGAGATGATTCTTCAATCCACACTTATCTATATTTACAGTAAACCACCACTTACTGCTGCTACCACTCTGCCTCTAGCAACTCTTCCTCCAACTAATACTTAAAGGGGCAACTGGGGCTGGAGAAATCGCTCTAAAATAATAAAGATCTCTCTAATCCAACTGCTTCCAGGGACAAGAGAGAGATGATTTCTACTCATTAAATATTTAGTAAGTATCATTATAAGGCACTTTGAGAGATAACAGAAGACCAGAGCTGAAGCAGAGAGAGTCCAACCACTAAGAAGGATAATTAAAATTGCTTAAATCATTCAGTATATCCAGCCCTTCATATATATGATTTGCTTTAACCTCAGAAAAATTTGGGCAAAATTCCAAAATAAATACAAAAACTGAGGCTCAGAGAAGTAACTTAAACCTAGGTCAAGTTGTGAGCAGAAGATTAAGAATGAAACCCACAATTATCTAAATCCAAATCTCATGCCCTTACCAATATAACACATTACCTCCGAACAAAATTTGCTTCCATTTTTAAGATTAATTTTAAATCATAAAAAACTGACGAATGACATACATTTATAAAGCAAATAACAAAGTATAACGAAAATTAAGCTAAATTATCTATTACAATTTTTATTTTTTAAAGAAAATGCGCTCACCTGCCCGGCTTTACTAAACCGATGGCCTGCCAATATCATATGAAACGCGTATTTTCTAACCATGGGACTCTTCATGTTTATAAAGCAATGTGCCGCCTGTTCCAAAAGAAGTGCGCTTCGAAGATCAGAATCCTATTTAATGTTTAAAAGAAAATAAGGTTAATTTCACAAAATTAAAAGTAAAAAGATAACTGGTAAAAAAAATTTACTTTCTAAAAATAATATATAACATATTCACTGTTTAATATAAGAGTATCTGAGGGCAGATATCAAGGGGCAATCCAATCTTGACGATTTTTTCTTCTAATCAAGCACAAATTTTTCTCAAAATCCTTAAAAAAATTCCCTACTATGAAATATTTTCTTTTGCTTTTCATAAAGCCAAATGTCTGGTTATGATATGCAGCATGTAATAAATCTCTGAAGAAAAGCAATCCCTTTTCAAATGGCAAAAAAAAAAGAAAGTATATAAACTGAGAATTTAATACAGGCATACAGATTAAAGATAAAGCAGAAAGGAGAGCCCAGAAAACAACAGATTCACACTAATCTCATTTCTTCAGGAAATTGATCTGAGATATCCAATAGTATATTTCCATCCATCCAAGAAAAAAAGGAAAGATAAAAGAGAATGCGTGTAGATTATGAAATAATCTAATCTACTGCTTTATCCTCTATTAAGTTTACTGCATCTAAAAGCAATTCTCAATTTTTGCTTAATTCAAGAATACCAAAATGACTGCTTCTCATTAAAAAGTTTAGAAGGTTTCCCCTTCAAAGATTATCACCGGCTATTAGCATTATTACTAAATGGTACAACTCAAATTAGTTTCCACTTCAATGGACTCTTACAGCAGTGTCTACAAAAACCACACACCACATTTACATCCTCATCCATAAGGACAACCTTTCAAATGAAAGAGGCATCATCACTTTACAAGTAACAGAGAAAGTAGTGAAGGATGCTGATCAAGTATCAACAACATTTTCACCAAAACTTTCTCTAGGTTTTCAGCTATTCTCAAGCTGAACTTACCATGCCCTTCCATGTGTTCTGCTGCCATTATTTTCCCCAGGGAGAGTTGAAAACAGAAAACATTTACTTTAAATGCAATAATGTCAACAAATTATAGTTACATCAAAAAAGTGCTCATAGATCATTGATTATTATAACTATCTCTGCAGCAATCACAAAATTAGAGTGGAAACAGATCTGAGGAAACAATCTAGAAAGCATTCAGTAAATGGTAGATATTATTACCTATTTCAACCCCCTTGTGACAAAAGCTAAATGATCAAATGTTTCTGTCCAAGTAAGATCCAAAAGCTAGTAAAAGTGGGAAAATCAGGAATGTATAACTGACAAGTAGTTCTTATCCAAGGGTTTACATCAGAATTATTTAGGGAAGCTAGGGAGTGCATTTTTAATTTTTAGGAAAATATTTTCTTCTTTAAAAAATGTTTTTTTTTCCCTGAAAGAATAAATGGGGGGGAAAAAAGCGAACATCTTTCTTCCCCATTCCATGCCTCATCCGACTTGCCAGAGGTTAACTACAGTTACCAGCTTGGTGGTGTTATTTGTCATTTCTCCCTCTCTATACTTGTGCTTTTATGTTAAGTATATACAGTTTTCTAAAAATACACATACTTTTTCATACATAAATGGTATTTATACAGAATATTCTTTATCTCATTTTTTGGACTTAATATAGTATCATGGACATCCTTCTAAAACATCTACGGCTCTTATTTCTTTTAAAGTTACATTGTATTCTGTTATATAAATATACCACAATTTATTAATACAGTCTCCAACTGATAATTTAATATTGCTTCATACTTTTATTACTTTTGTTCCTACAAAAAATGTGCATTTTTGAGTGATTACATATTTTTACTAGACATATTTCTGGAAGTAAAACTGCTGAGTTAATGAAAGCTATGTATATAGTTCAAATTCTAATCGATAGAACCAAACTGCTACAAAAAAGTAGTACCAAAATATAATCTCATCAACAGAGAGTGTATGTTTTCCACTCTACTCAGCCAAAAATTATTTTTAAAAATTTTACCTCTTTTATTTAAAAAAACGGCACTTTGCTCTTCAATATATATTTAATAGTAAGTCTGGCAATCTTTTCATATGTTTAAGGGTCTTTGTATTTTTTCTGTGAATTGCTCACTTATACTCTTTTGTGAATGGGTTTTTGTGATTATGTGGTTTGTAAGAGCCCTTTGTACACTTAATCAATATTAGGCCTTTGTCATACACTTGCAAATAGTATTTCCCAATTTTGACATGAAAGAGTTTATTCTTCAGTATCAAGCATACTAACTTTTGCCTCTATGGCTTCAAGAAATTGCGTCAAACTAAGAAAGGATGTTATTCCTAGATTTTAAAAAATAATGCTTTCCCATATATTCTGCTATATATATTTATTTCATTTTTTCATATTATAACTTAGTCAAGCTACAATTATATTATCATGTAGCGAGTAAGATAGGACTCCAACCCCAAACAGCTAGATGTCACTATACCACTTAGTGACTAACCTAACATTCCCCACTAATTTTAAATGACACCTAATCATATTTTACATTTAAATTCTCATTCTACTCCACTACTCTTTTTTATCACAGTAAACAGTTTCAATTTCTGTAGCTTTATCATACATCTTTAATATCTGGAAAAGGTAATTCCCTCTAATTACTTCTTCTGTTTCAGAATTTTATTTTGGCTTTTCAATAGTATTTCACAGTCTTTTTCTTTAAGTGCTATAAATTTATTCCTAGTATGTACACACAAACACATGCAGTCACATACAGACATATAGCATAAATACATACATATTTTTTAAACTGCCTATGAGGCTTCATTAAACTAGAAAACTTGGAAGGGCAGCAATCCTGGACATTCTGATTAAGATAAGGACCATGCCCTAAACCCCTTTGATGGTGTGTGAATGATTCTAATGTACAATCCATTTAAGACCAGCACAGTAAACCCTCAGCATTGTCAAATTTAATACTCAAGGGCTGACCAATTTAGGAGAAAACCCAAAGGTCCATGGCATATATTAGTCTAGCTGAAGTAAAATTTCACACTTGTATCCAGCATGGCAGTTGTCTGAGAAAGAAGTCATCTGCTGAGCAGAATGCCCTACCCCCATGACTCACTGCAACTTTGTTCCTCTGCAGTCCCTGTCTCTTACAATGACACCTGAAGTAGAAAATATATTGCTTTAAATAAAAAAAGTAGCCTTGAAAGAAAACAACAACTGCTCTCAGTGTTGATGGAAAAAAAATGAAAGAATTTCACAAAGTGATAGGGTTATCTGGAAAGCAGAGGCTTTTAATGAGTTGAAGAATAAAGTTTTATTTTAGTGGTAGTTCATATCTATGATATGACAAGTCCATTACATATGCTCTACAAGGAACTAAGGAAAAAAAAATCTGTGATATTATTTCAACAGGAATACCAGCCTATGAACTTTGCCCAAAACCCAAGAGATAATTTTAACAAAAACTGCAACATTAACTTAAAATAGGATAAATATTGGGGGTGGGGGGGGTAGTCATCTGAGGTAGAGGATTCAATAAATGTTTCCATAAAAACACAACTGATGCGGGCACTTGTTGCATAGACTTCAAAAAATCAAATCGCAAGGATGGCTTTCATATTTTTTCCTTCTGTAACTGAAGTTAGTAGGGAGGGTGCTATGAGCTGATCAGTTTACCACAGGAACAGTTCCTCACAAGGTGGAGAAACTTGTAAAAACTGCTATTACTATCCCTGATAGGAAAAAAACTGACTTACTGTGTTTAAATGCAGTAACAGACAAAGGGGCTACTAAGACCAGAATAAATACTCAACACAGAAACATAAACACAGTAGGGAAAAAACATCACATCTTAAGCACCAAATTCAGACATACTGTCCTATCTGGTGGTAATTGTGCCATGTTTTATTATTAGCTGGGTTTGCTCTGTCATCCTGAGAATCCCAGCACATAACAAGAATAAGATCCACCTGCCCCTAAATTTGCAGTCCAGGAAATAAAGCCAAAGTATAACTCTTTCCACCCAGGCCTCACAGCGGTCTTTTCCAAAACCGTGCTAACCAAAATCTTGGAAATCTGAATCATTAATGTCAAGAGTATGTAACTCTGTTCCCTATCCTCAAGACAAGTGCACTTTTCACATATTATAAGCCTTTTTAATTGACAGAATGCATACATAAACACAATTAGTAGTTAAAATTTAACATAACTTTATACACACTATGCCTAGTAGTTTTTACTTTCAAGTTATCTCAGAGAAATATCTGAAAAGCATAGCACAAAAAAACCACTGAGAATGACAATTTCTGGGGAAACGTCCCACCATTCATCCCATCTCACACCCCGAAACAATGATTATGACAAGTTTCTTTAAATTTCATGACAAAACAAATCATCCAGGTTTGAAAAGGTGAAAACAAACTTGGAAAGGAAAAAAGAATAATGGTAGAAAATAACAAGGTTGCAATGCAGACAGAAGAATTTGCTCCAAATAATTTTTATTCAAGCTCCTAAAACAATAATTTCCCTTTACAATCACTGATAATCCCTAGATTGAAAAACAGCAACATAGTCAAACCCAAGTTAAGATTATTTATAACAATACAAAACATCAACACACTCAAGAATCTATATTCAGCTTTACCAAATAGTTTATATCTAACAACTGTTCATATTGGTCAGTATCCACGCAATATCAATTATTTGACATTGTTAATATCATTGCTTAACCTAATTAGTAATATCTTACAGAAACCCTTTTAGAATAATTAATGGTTCAGTTCAACAAGCATATGTAAATTATGTACCATATGCCAAGGCCAGCACCAGGCACTGAGGATAGTATGTACAAGACAACACAATTTCCTACCCTCAAGAACTTAAATATAATTTCCAATATAATATGACAAGTCAGGTCTTATAGCATTATATGAGAGGGGAGGATAGAGACACTTAGGATAACCTGGGGTATTGCAGATGACTATCTGAAGGACATGACTGATAAAATGACTAGTAGACAAGGGAACAAAGAGGAAAAGGGCCACAGTCCAGAAGGACATTATGGACATGAACCAGGACAGCAGGAGCAGGGATTTAAAGGGGGGAAAGGGAAGTGAATTATTTGGAGATATGGAAAGAAAACATGTTTAAGAAATTAAAAAAAAAAAAAAA
>NC_048231.1:66560929-66577155 GCF_002007445.2 Ailuropoda melanoleuca
TGTGTAGGACTGATGAATCACAGACCTGTACCCCTGAAACAAATAATACATTATATGTTAATAATAAAAAAATCTTTAAAAAATTACAGAAATAAAAAGGAAAATATCATTTGCTATTTTAACTTTACATTGTTACCTATTTTAGTTTTATACATACATAATATTAAAACAAATGCAAAATAAATGGCAATTATTAAACAAGTGTCTACATAATAATTTCCAATGACATATTTATTCTTACACATTTTTGTATTCACACTTTTGTTTACAAGCTTATATATTTTTAAAGTGATTATGTAGAAGGAAACAGTGTTAATTTTACTCTTTTCTACACACAGAAAGCAGATTACGGCATAACAACTTTCAAAAAACTTAAAATGTTACAAGGCAAACAAGTATAGAAAATTCTTTCTGGGGGGCGCCTGGGTGGCTCAGTTAAGTATCCAACTCTTGATATCTGCTCAGGTCACGATCTCAGGGTCATGAGATGGAGCCCAACATTGGGCTCTCTGCTGGGCATGGAACCTGCTTAAGATTCTCTTTCCCCTCTATCCTTCTGCCCCCTCCCCAACTCGTTTTTGTGCTCTCTAGGGAAAAAAAGAAAATTCCTTCTGACACACCAAGGTTTACCTATTATAAAAACTAACACAGTTGATGCTTAAAGCTCCTTATATACAAGGCAGTGTGCTAGACACATCACATGCCTTATACCTTATCTAACACTACACCATCAGGATTCACATTTAACTGAGGCTTAGAGATGCTGAATACTTGCCCCAGATGACAGTCTATCTCAAACCAAAGTACAAGTTCTTCACTGATATATAGTCGTAAAAAGAAACAAAACATTTAAGCAATTTTAAAAGATTTTTCAATACATCTAGAAGCATCTGCTAAGAAAAAAAAAAGTTACACTCAATATAACAACTGAAATTCAAATTAAATTTTGCATACACAAAAATTAGAAGGTACTAGCCAAAGCTAAGACATCAACCCTCATATATGACTATGCTTAAATATATTAGTTTGAGGAAAATCCATCAATTCAGCATAAACTAATTCAAAACCTATAAAGCATTATATCCTCTTTGAGTACAACTTCAACCCTACTCATTTTGCTTGCCATTTCATAAACAGAAATTTCTAAATCATTTATGATAACAGAAGAAAGAAATTATATTATAGAATACCAACCAAGGCACCAGCTGCATAAAGCATTGCTTGATCGTTAAGAAAATCTTTCTTTGCAGTATGATAGCAACTATAAGCCAAATCATAATGCTGCACCAAAAAGCATAAGTCAGCCATTTTTCGGATTTGAAGCTCTGGTGCTTCTGGTGGATATCTGTAAATATAAAATAAGTTAAAAAAGTAATTTATAATTTATGACCCTTAAACCATTAAACATTATAAAATGTCTAGCAAGCTGTTCAACTGTCTAAAACATTAGGAAAACTAATCTGGTCTTACAAGAATTCTATCTCCAAAGAGAGACTGTCATTTCCCAGAGATATTTGGAAACAATTTTATTTATATAATTTATAGCCCTATAATGAGAACTTCTCAACAGCAGGCAAGCATTTCCTCCAGGGTCAAATTATGAAGCGAATGGTTAATTCTAGGTGACTCACTTTATTATTTAACCACGAAAAACATAAAAACCCAAAATGAATTTTATTTTCCCTTAAAACAAGATTTTATATTAAAGAAAATTGTCTAAATGTATGCCATGACTCAGAATTGCTAGATGACAATATTTTAATTTCGATGAATTATTAATGAATACTTAATATAACTCCATTTTTTACAACTAGGGAAAAAGACCAAAAGTAAGGGACTTTCCCAGTTCTTATTTATTTTTAGATATCTAATTTAAAAAAAATTTTTAATATAATTAACTTACAGTCACTGTTCCTATCTACCTAAGTTTTAACCAATTAAAAAACTAAAAAGATAATCATTTTTTGCCAGACATCACAGAGTCAAACACCAGTCAGAGTTAAACACAGAAAAAACAAAAACAATAATATTTTACTCACAGCAATCCAGATGTATTTTTCAGCTCGTTAATGCTTTTTTCTGGAACTTTACTGCCACTAAACCATTTTTTAGTTGCAGAAAATAGAGATCGACTTAAACCTTTTCTTGATATTAACTACCAAAAAAAGATTGTTACAAATATGAGACTTTAATATTTTACTTTTACATACAAAAGAAAAAATTCTCAATAACTAAAAAGCTTTAAAAGTGAGCAAATATTCATTTTAACAACATTGATTTAAAGAAAATTGTTCAGTATGCTAGCAAAATCCCTAGTGTAAATGAATAAACATTTTGCAAGATTTAATAGAATTTCATTACTGACACCAATAAAACCTAATAGTAGTCTATCTTTAAAAAAAAAAAAATTCAAATACTTTAAATAACTTACCCTACTATATTCCCAAGTTTACTCTTCATTGAAATTTTAAAAATACTAATCTGAACAATTAAAGCTTACCTGATCATTTAATTGCCGAATTGTTTTCTCTATATGCGGCAAAAGGCCCCGAAATGTGAACTCTTGTATAAACTGTCGAATTCTATCATGATCAGTAAGAGTTAAACATGCACCATGAATAATTCCAGTATTTGCTTTCTTTGTTTCATGTAATGATGAAGCAGATTTTACGTGATCTGGGCCATCGACGCTGTTAGAAGGGTCACTGGATGAGTCCAACTGAAGTGGGTGAGCTCTGAAGTTATTTGGTAAGCCATCAACTGAAAAACAGATCTTTCTTTTACTCTCAGAATGCAACAGAAAACTGTGATATTACTACCATACTGCTAAAGAAAAAAAGAACAATGTTGGAACACTTTATCCTTCTGCATATCTTGTAAGTCTAACATACTATACCATTAACATTTTCCCTCCTAAAATTACAGGACCTGGGTTAATACTTGTTATACATAATAGAAATTAAAAGATTCTTGTAAATAAAAGAAAAATACAGTGTAAAAATAATATAATCATTTAAAATTACAGTTAAGAAGAAAAATTTTTAACAAAATAAATTTTAGAGCTATCACTATTAAAACTGTAATTTAAAATATAGAAAAAAGCTCTCAAAATCACGTCAACTTTGGGAATAATTAATGCTGCACACAATATCTTACCCCTTGTTTTCTACAAATTGTTTAAAAAGAAATATGATATATTACTCTTATAAATGTTTAAATGTCAAAAAAAAGTCAAACTCAAATGATTCAAAAAATTCTTCAAAGTAAAAGCTAATCCGCCCATTTTCTTTTTTATTATGAAAATTTCCCCCATCTTTTATCTGTAAGGATTAGCATGCTTTGAGAACAGTGGATATTTTCAATCAAAAGAGAAACTTAGAGAAAGTATATCAAGACCTTTGACTTCGTTATCTAATCCATCCAATGAAAGCAAGTTACTATCAGAATTCTTATTTGAAGTTATAGTACAAGGCCCATCTTCATATGACTCCTATCAAAATAAAATAAAAAAGCATTAGCGGTTATAGTTAATTAATCATGTTTAAGATACCACCAAATCCATCAACAACTTCTGCTAACTGTAAGCCTCATTTGTTTGTTTTAGCAAGACACTTACTTTTGAGTCCTCCAAATTCTTAACTTCTTCCACATTACCTTAGCATTCCAATCCACACCTCCTATATTCCTAACTTCCCTTTCACATTCAATCTACTACCCTAATTCTTCTGAATTCAAATGATCTCTATCTCAGTTTTCCTGTTCACATGTGGTAAGTACATGCCCAAATGAATACCTGTAGAAGTGTCTGAAGTAAGAAATGCCAAGAGAGATGGACTACTGTCAGGAAGGGGAAAATAAGAGGGATGGTATGGAATCTTCTGGGTCATATATATAGTGTTAATAGGTTGGAGTAAATTCTGAATACATCATTGTGTGTTAGAAAAATATCCAATGCGACATTTATTTATACAAAGGCGCTGGTTTCTCAGTCAACCAAAAAACCCAAACTACTCTATTAGAGTAGTAAATTTGAGGTATTGTTCTGAGTGTCTTGCTTTCAGGGAAATATATAAGCTGGAACTTAACAAGATAAAAGTGATAAGGACAAGAAACAGTCTGAAACCACCACTCAAGAAAGAGTTGAAAAAATAGGTATAGTCAGCCTGGAAAAAATATAAAAGGGGACATGAGAGCTATCCTATATTTTGAAAGTTGACTAAATGAAAAACCGGTCCCAAAGGACCAATGAGTATAAGCAAAGGGAGATGAGTTTTGGTTGATCCTCCAGCTGTTCAGACATGGAACAGGTCACCTGAGAAGAGAGTGAGTACTAGATGAGGTTATTCATAGGTAAAGGAAATGAAAGCATTAGATTAGGGGGTTAGATTTGATAAGCTTTAAAACTATCCTCCAATACAGGCCTTCTAGCTATACAATTTCTGATACCTCTGTCTTCTATTAAAAGTTCTCAAACTGGACAATCTGACTTATGCTTCCCTTCCTTACGGTGACTGGACTCCTTTTTTTAATATTGTTCCTATTCTGAGAAATCTATTCTGAGTGTGGCCCGGAAAGACCATTTTTAAAAATAAAACTCCTTCATATTCAACTGGTTCTTTTTTCCTTCACTTTTTCCCAGCATTATCTTAAAGTAAATATCAGTATAGCACTATATCTGGATCAAAAATTCCATATATACGATAGAAAAATAAGGCAAATAAACAGATTAAACAATATTTATAATAGGACATCAAAAATTACATAAGCTTTATAACTGATATATTTTTTTAAAATATCACAGAGTACACAATGCAGTTTAAATGTACAAAATACAAATACATTCCCATTTACTTACGAAATCCCCCTTCTACACAGAAAACAGTCAACTCTTGATTATCTGAACTAAGCATGGGAAATTGGCATCTGACTACTACTAGGTGGCATACAATTCTATCTAAAAAGTTTGACAGACCATGAAACCTTATACCTACCCACTTCAACCAATAGACAACAATTAACATTAGTCTAGAATTCTAGATTAAGAAAGGAGCAAGTTAGGAAGAAATAACACTTCCTGAAAATTCAGAAGGAAAGGAAATCAAAAGAAAGTTAGGGAAAAAAGCCCACCCACCTAAAAAGTATGAGCTCCAAAAGGTGGCCATAAGAACAGCGTGTTGAAAATGAAGGAAGGCAACCCCAGAGCATGTGGATAATAAAGAATTGACTGTAAGCATTCATAAAGAATTAAATGTACAAGTAAAAAATTCTATTCTCTACATGTCTAGCCAATCTAATTCAATTCTGATGTAATTCACTTTTCATCTTTTAAGAAAAGATCAATTAACACTGATATTATACACCTGAAAGGAACACACATAAGGGATTATGTGTTAGTTAAAAAAGTGTTAAACCACTGAATTAAGAGCTCACATGCTGATGGATCAGAACTAGCCAGATTCTGCAAAATAAATATTAACAATGCTACCAGTTAAATGAAGACATAAAAAATTCTACAGTAATACCATTATGTCATAAAACTGAAATACAGCTTTTGTGGTTTGCTTCATTGTTTTTTTTTTACATATACCTGGTTTTGAATACTATTTTTCTGGAGATACTGACTCCAAGGATCTGGTATCTGTTCATCTGATGCCCGATTAGATGTTCGAGAATTAATTTTAAGTAAATAGCAACCCTGAGTTCCATATTTCTGTTTCATTTCTTCATAAACTGATTCAGCTCTAAAATAAAAAATGGAAAAAGTTTGTAGTAAATGGAGAGCATATCTTAGGCAAAAACAGAAAGTAAAATAATGTAAAAAAAATCCCCAAAAAAGGCAGAACAAAAAATCAGAAATAAAAGTAAAAAAATTAAAACAAAGATCATGATCCTAATTGAAATTTAGCTAGCTTGGATAGCACTTTAAAACAGAGTTATCAAAACATGCTTAATGGAATAAAATTTTGCAAAATACTCCTACATCATTCAAGGAGAGGGTTCTGGTGGTCAAACTAGTTGGAGAACCACAGTAAACCAAGCCAGAAGACCACATCAAAGCCTTCCATTTGCAAATAATATGCGCTGCGAATTTCCAAAGAACCGCTTCAAACTTAACAGATCAGGAACTCCTTAAACTATGAGAACCAGGCTTTGGGAAGTAAACTTTTGGAATTTCCATCTTAGACAACAAACATTTATCGAAAAAAGTAAGCGCTAAACAGAAAAGTATAGCACCCCAAAACTCCATAAACATCTTTCATCTCCACAGTCTGCCCTTCCCTTATTTGTCTTCAAAGGGACACAGTTCAAAGGAAGAAAAAGAGAGAAAATTGAAGAGCAGTCAAGGTATTTATTCCATAAAATCCACCTTTCTTCTTGCAAAATTGATAATAGCCGAATTCATGAGTTACATCTCAAATACAACAGAAAGCATTTTTATTTCCATACTTTAACTAAACTATGCTAGTTGGTAGGTGAAAAGATAATTCAAGTGATAAGACAGCCTAAGAACCAAACACCATATTCTGATGAAAATGAAATTTTAGTACACAGAGCTAACCTAATTTAAACAGTATCTTTTTACTCAATTAGCCATTTAGTTCAAAAATAAAAAACCCCAAATCCAGAAATCTTATATCCTACTCAAATATAGGATATATTTGTACTATATACCCTATATTTGTACTACACAAATAGCAGGCCTGACAAACTATTCATATTTATACTATAAAATTAAGACTAGATAAATAAAAGTTACAACCTTGCATAAACAGATACAAGTATATGTGTGTATACACATACACACACACACTTAAGTACAATAAACTGCTCACTTTACCAATGATACTGCTAAACATACGAATGACTGATCTAATACCTGAATTACTTACATTTCCTAGTTACAACTATTCAATGTGAAAGACATATACCATATTCAACTGACAGAAACTAATTTTAATAGCCAGTTCAAATTATTTCTATTTATACAGTATACTTTATCCACAGGCTACAGACTGTTTATGATTTCAAAAAAATCCTAAATAATAATTATTCCTCAGAAAAAAATTTTTTGGTTATAAAGGAAAATTTATGGGGTGCCTGGCTGGTTCAGTCAGCAGAGCATGCAACTTTTTTTTTTTTTTTTAAGCTTTATCTATTTATTTGAGAGAGAGAGAGAGAGCACAAGCAGGGGGAACAGCTGGCAGAGGGAAAGGGAGAAGCAGCTCCCCACTGAGCAGGGAGCCTGATGTGGGGCTCGATCCCAGGACCCTGAGATCATGACTTGAGTGTAAGGCAGACACTTAACTGACTGAGCCACCCAGGTGCCCCAGGGCATGGGACTTTTGATCTTGGGGTTGTAAATTCAAGCCCCACATTGGGTGTAGAGATTACTTAAAAATAAAATCTTTTTTAAAAAATGAATAAAAATAAAAAAATAAAAATTAAGGAATATTTATCTAAAGGGTAATGGTATATGCTCAGAACAAGGGCAAGAAACAATTATTTGACTGCATATCCTAAATGGCATTGAGAAATCACAATAACAGTTTGAAACAAAAGATTAATTTGATCCACATCTTGAATCAAAAGTCAAAATAAACTTCAAAACCATAAAATAAAACTGTATTTTATGTTATCTTATTTTTCAAGACTTATTTTTAAAGATAAGTTTTCTTTTGTTCCAAAGATAAAAGGACTATGGCAACTCACTAATAAAGGTTATAAAGGGCATGTAAGAAAGAAACGTCTGGATGTTTTTGAGACTGTGAAAATATCAAGGCTAAAAATATGAAGTGACAAGAGGGTGAAGAGTGAAAAAAGAAGTGCCTTTAAAAAAACAGTCAATAAGTGAAAAGTAAGAGAAAAACTGGGAAAGGGAGAAGGAAAAAAACAGGAAATAATTTAAAGTAAGAAATAACAGCTAAGACCAATAGGTATAAAATGAAAGGCACTTTTGTACAAAGACTGTAGTAACAGAGATCTATATTGAAAGGGAAGTTTGGATAAGCATATGAAATCTAACATAAAATGACTTAGTTGTCGAATATAACACTGGAATGAAAGATACAGTTAAATGTTTTATTAATAAGCTTTTACTTTCTTAAATAAAAAATACATCTAAAATTTAAACAAGGCATGTCCAAACTAATTTAGTCATTTAACAGGGAAAATTTTTAATTAAAAAAACAAAGCTTACCTCTGTTCATCTCCTGCACTTACATCATGTAAAAGTACATAATATTTAAGTGTATTTGGTATAAACCACTTGGGGTAGGAACAGTCACTGTTGTGCTGAATTCGATGTTGTTCTTGTGATAACTTTGAAAACTGTTCCACAGGTTCAGCTTCACTAGATGATGCTACCAACATACCTTATAAACCATATTAAGGTAATTATCACTTATCACTAAATGATAAATAGTATCCTATTAAAATAAAACTTTAAGGAGACTTTTCAGGCTAAAAAAATCTGATTTCATAGATTTTCACTGGAAACACAAAATAATTCCTCCAACATTTCCAAATAATTCAAGGTTTTAAATCTTAGGTTTTTTGTTAACAGTTTTTTAAGGTCATCTACATATATAAGGGAATCCACGAACATAAAAATAAACAATATCAAAATTGTACATCAACCTCCTCAAGTATCTGCTGAATCTTGTTCCTCTGCAATCCATCTCACTGCAATTTCATACACTATCCTACCTCTTAACTTCTCTCTGCAACTTCATTAAGAATACTAAAAAGCCATACTGGTCAGAAGAGTTTAATAGCTGTAACACAGGTTACTAAAAAAATGGAAAACTATCTTTAAATATGAGCTTTCGCATATGCAATTAATTCTGAGGCAATCAGCAAAAGCAGTTAACACTGACATTTTACCCTTCCTCTTTGTAAAATGGCTTAGAAACTTAAATGTGGAATATTTGAGCTGGAGAAAAAGGAAAAACAATAAGCAAGTCCTCAGCATTCTTACTTTGCACAAAACTAATTTATTGCAACCAGTCTTGTATCTAGGATGCCACTTAACAAAAACAACAGTAACAAAAACTTGAAGCATCACCAATAAAAAATAATTTCTCCATTCTCCATGTCCTCTCAACAATTTTGCCCTCATAGAACTATTTCTGAGATTAATAACTTCTAAAACATTTCATTTTAAGAAAACACAAAGGTCAAAGGATACAAGCTAAATAGTGGTTCAGAAATTCATGATCTGATGCTGGCATCGACTGAAGAAAGGTCTCTCTGTAAGACTCAAACCATGGAGTAGTAGCTAAAATGAACAATACATAAAATAGTTAAAATTCCTCAGCAGTATCCATTTATACCAGACAATGTTTCAATTCCATACTCCTAAAAGGTGTGAAAGATAACTCCCAGCAGTAAATAAACATTTTTCATTTGTAAAACATTTTTCACCTCTTCTTTCAGATTTCACCTCTTCTTTTAGATTTACGTGTGTGTGTATATATATATATACATATATACATATATATATATATACACTTGCAAAAAAAACCCGACTTATTCCTAAACCTATAAAAGATCCCAGAATGTACTTACCTATTAATCCTTTAAATATTACCTATATGAGTAAAAAGATTCTAGAACTGAAGTTTTGTGCCTCTGCCACTAGTCACGTTGTGACAAGTGGCTCTTCTTCATAAATATCATTTCAAAGCAATGGTTTCTCAACCAAGAGTGATTCTGACCACCAGGAAATATTTGGCAATGTCTGGAGATACTCTGGGTTGTCCCAACTAGGGATGGGGATGGGTGCTACTGGCTTCTAGGGAAATACACCAGGAGCGATGCAAAACATCCTACAATGAAAAGACCAAGACAGCTGCCCACAAAAAAGAATTATCTGGTTCAGAATGTCAATAGGGGTACGGTTGACAACCTCTACTTTATAATTTGATTGAGTATGACAATAACAAAACTTCAAAGTATACTTACCTTATAATCAAATATAAAGAGGTGTATTGGTGTATTTTCACTTTGTAATAAATGTATATATTGTAATCCTTAAAATGTCAAACCTCTCTTGCTCCATGATAAGCATTTTACAACTACTCTTTTTTTTTTTTAACTTACCTAAAGTCAAGTCATTAGACTGTCATCTCACAAGGTTTAAAAAGATTATCTGAATCAATTTTCTAAAAGACGCTCCATTCCTAGCTATTTATGCCGAGTATCAAACCTTTCATCTTAATCACTGAAAACAGCAAATATTCTTTGTTCACATTATATTACTACATTAACCAACTGGAAGGTAAAGGGGAAAAAAGGCCATTCATCTTACCCAAATAGTAATATCTAACCTGGTGCCATATATATATAAAAAATGTTTGCTCCAACAAATACCTTATGAGAATAACCCATATATTATTTAGGAGGGCTAGCACTGCAACCATTTCATGTTCATTGCTGTAAGAGAAAAAGCATTCCCAGAAATACTATAATCTATATGAAAAGTGGCAAAAATTGGAGAATAAATGACAATACTAGTCTCTGTTACAGAACCAATTTTCTAACCAACCAGTATCCTATATCTTCCCCCCAAGTCAGTGAAAATTAGTCTGTCTAGAAAATTAATGTATATTTTCACTCAACCAAGGACAAGAAAATTTAGTCAAATAGGAAGGAATCTTCACTGATAAGGGGAAATGATGTTCTCTATCTACTTTATTTTTCTAGTTACTTTGCTGTTTCACTGCTGCTTCAATTTAACAAACAAGAGGTAAGTTGTAGATATATCAAAAGGTGTTTGTTTCATGATAAGGTTGAAGAATTCTAAATAAACAAATCTTCCAAAATGGCTATTCACTGTAACACTATTGTAATAAAAGACTAGAAAGCCCGTATTACCCATCAGGAGGGGACTGGTAAAATAAAATACAGCATATCCATTAAATGGATGCACCACGCAGCTGTAAAAGAAGGGGGAAAATCTTCATATATTACTATGAGGTGTTCTCCATGATGGGGTGCGTGTGTGTGTGTGTACAAATGAAATCTTAAAAATACATATATATATGTATATATATATGAAGATTTCATTTATTTTTATTTGGGGGGGGCATGCGCAGAGCAGAGAGGGGAAGAGGGAGAGGGAATCCCAAGCAGACTACACCCTGAGCATGGACCCCAACTGGGGGCTCCACCTCATGACCCTGAGGTCATGACCTGAGCCAAAATCAAGAATTGGAAGCTCAACTGACACAGCCACCCAGGCATCCCCAGGATGTATTTTTAAGTGAAAAAAGGCAACAGCAGAAAAATATGCATTTTTGTCTAAGAAAGGGAAGAAAATATACAGCCACACACATATTTGCTTATACTGCCAAAGAGAAACAACAGAAAGATAAATTTATGAATTCAATTATGTATAAAGGAAGAAGAGAGAAGAAAGGGGAGGATAAAAGCTAGCCCTCTGTGAATGTACTTTGTTTTATAGTTTTGACTTTGAAACTATATCAATGTCTACGTAAGTAAAAATCTAATCAGAAAGAAAAAAGCAGGGGCACCTGGGTGCCTCAGTCCGTTAAACATCTGACTCTTGATCTCAGCTAAGGTCTTAATCTTGGGGTGGTGAGTTTAAGCCCCGTTCCATGCTGGTCATGGAGTCAATTTAAAGAAAAGGAAGGAAGGGAAGGAGGACGGACACACATACATCCACAATGGCTGAAATAATACTTTCTAAATACTGGTGCAAGAAGATACCAGGTACTCCGCTAAGGATATAGGATTGAAAGAAAAATTTAAAAATATATATAGAAGTAGGTTTTATCCTTCAGATAGGTCACATTTAGGCTGATATGGTAAGTTTTCCCTTTAGCCACATGTTTCCTTGAGGGGCTAATTAAGAAGTCCTCCTTCAGTTTTTCTACATGCCAATAAATCAACAGCATCCTTCCCTTTTTGGCTTTTTCAAATGATACTTTTGCAGAAAATGGGAAAAATGATAGGTTAAAAGATTTTCGTTAACAAAAGACTTTAACACTTAGTGACAATTCTCTCTCCTTAAAAATTATCTTGTACTATTTTCAAATGAAATCAGCATTTTGCTCATACCCCTTTTCCATGGCCGCATGTTTCGTATGAAATTGAAACAGCAACCACGTTATCCTACCAGTTAAAATTTTTCTATGCAGAATGTACTTTGTCTTGGCAAGGAAGGGTAAAAGAGGAAGCTAAGAGCTGAAAAACGTAATGCTCTATCCTCCACCCACACTCACAAAATGCAGCTTTCTCTGTCTCTTCTTTCTTCCCTTCTTAGTAACTTGGGACAGTTATTAGTGTCCCCAGTACGTATCTATCAAAGGTTGCCAACAATGAGCTACAGATCTAGAGAAACTGGACCTTGTCGTATTAAAACCAAAAATACTTACTAACCCCAAATCTGTAAGAGAAAAACACTGGATATCCTAAATAAAAACATATAAACATCATCGTAAATTACATTTTTCCCTTCCTAACAATTCACAAAAGCTGATATTGCCAGCAAAATCACTATTCAAAATTAACAAAAGCACTAATAAATATTAACAAATTCCAAATAACGTTGGCACTTATGACTATACAACTTTAAACTGTTGTAAATACACTAAAACATATTTTCAGAATGAAAATATTCAAGGGAAAAAATGAAATAATTAGATGTTGTATAATTATTTAATTCAATAAAGGTATAGCCTCAAGGTCAAAAATATTTGACACTAGTCAGAGATTATGAGAAAACATGGCTTAATTCAGGGCTCTTATAATAAGAAAGCTATAACAAACTAAAACTGGAACTATGATGTAAAATTTATTAGCATTTTTCAAATCATTAAAAAACTTTAAATAACATGAATAATTAAGAAATACTAACTTCTTCTATTTCAACAACTCCCTTGAGAACTATTTTGAGGAGACTATTTCAAGTCTTTTCAGAAAAATCAGCAAAAATCAAAATATTCTAAAGAGATGTTTATTTATGCCCAATTTTTAAATTTTAAGCTTCTCTGACACCACAGTGGAAGATTTTTTTAAGTAAATTGTCCTCTTTTAAACTATACTCCTTTTAACCCTTAGTATATCAAGAAAAAAATAGTCATTGTCACTTATCATCAAACCTAACTGATCCTTGATATTTTACTGTATTTTTATTTTACTTTTATTTGCAGAATTATGAATAAAGGCACAGTAAAAAAAAAAAACACAACACAACATTATTAGAAATTTTAGTAAGAGTTTAAATGTAGCAAACTCAAATTTGTATTCCCAGCTTTCCTGATTTAAAGACACACACGCAGGGGCGCCTGGGTAGCTCAGTCGTTAGGCGTCTGCCCTTGGCTCAGGTCAAGATCCCAGTGTTCTGGGATCTAGCCCCCGCATCCCGCTCCCTGCTCAGCAGGAAGCCTGCTTCTCCCTCTCCCTCTGCCCCTCCCCCTGCTTGTGTTCCCTTTCTCGCTGCCTCTGTCAAATAAATAAATAAAATCTTTAAATAAATAAATAAAGACACACATGCCTCAATTACACAATGTCCCTTAAATACAACTAACTGTTCAATGGTCATTCATTAACCTGGAACACATCCATGATGTAAACACTGATTCCAGAGTCAAAAACATCTCTAAGTCCAGTTTATCATTACTTCTGTTCCTTCTTACACTTGCATAGTCAAGGTGCAACATTCTCAAAAACTTTGATGGCTCATAATTTTGCTGAAGAGAAAAATGTCATTTTATTTGCTCCACCACTACAAAACATCTTCATTTTTAGACCTCTAAATAACAAACAAAATGATCAATAAACCCAATGACTTTTTCATTTCTACACCACCTAATCACTTTCAATCTCCTTCATACACACACCTACCTGCCTATCTGCCTTCAGCATTTGTCCACATACAAACTATATCAAGTAATTTTGTTATACAAACATCATATAGGATGAAAGAATACTGTCACATGTCCTTTAACAAAAGAGAATGGTCTAGGTTCTTGACTCAAAATACTGTGTGAAATCCTTCTTGTTAAATTACTGACTAGCTAGATGAAAATACTATATTTCTTTTTTGTTCTTAGACATATATTGCTCACTTATTCTTGAGCTTGAGAAAATCTGTATTGGATACTGTCATCTCAAGACTCACTGACTGGGATTTCTGTATATTTTCAAATTCCTGATCAATTCCATCATTGTCATTAGAGTTTAACACTAGGTTGTCCATGAAGGTCAGTAGCCATTAGCCACATATGACAACTGAAATGTGGCTTTTCTGAATTGAGATGTGCTGTAGGTATAAAATATACGTAAGATTTCAGATAGTACCAAAAAAAGAATTTTACATGGATTACATGCTGAGATAATATTTTGTACATGCTGAGTTAAATAAAATATATTAAAATTAATTTCACCTGTTTCTTTTTACATTCTTTTTTTTTTGGTTTAATTTTCTTAGTAATCTCTATACCCAACACGGAGCTTGAACCCACAACCCTGAGATCAAGAGTCCCATGCTCTTCCACTGAGCCAGCCAGGTGCCCCTCGTTTTACATTCTCTACTGTATTACAAAATATTGAAAATGATGTAAGTGGCTCATATATTTCTACTGGGCAGCATTAGCCTAGAATATTGCTGTTTCACTGTATTCACCTTCTGATTTGTCTATCAACCAAAAAAAATGTGTTTACCATTGTCTATTTTCTTTCTGTTGCCAATTTGGATAAAAAATAAAAAATCCTCAATACTCAACTATGCTCAATGAAAGAAAAAAAAATGAAGACAAAGGCAGATTACAAAGATGGTGTGTTCCAGATTTCTTTTATACCTTCTTAAAGGAAAATACAGTATTTTGGGCAATGTGAAATTAAGAACTAAAGGATGATAAAATAACAGTGACTTATTTCACTACTGCAACATCCTTCTATACAATTTCACCATTCTTCCACTTTCTTGTAGTTGGGTGTAATTGATAAATAATTCCTAGGATGATGGAAAATAGCAAAAGAGTTCAAGATACTAGAAAAACTAGAACACTAAGTTCCTCTCTTCTACTAGCCATTTTTAAAATAATTGCCACTATATTAAAGCGCTCTTTATGCTTTTTGCTCTTAAGTAAAAACTTAGGAGAAAATATTAAAGAATAAACAAGGGCGCCTGGATAGCTCAGTCAGTTAAGCATCTGCTTTAGCTCAGGTCATGATCTCAGGGTCATGATCTCAGGGTCCTGGGATCCAGCCCCATACTGGGCTCTCTGCTCAGCAGGGAGCCTGTTTCTCCCTCTCCCTGCTGAGAGCCTGCTGCTCCCCCTGCTTGTGCTCTCTCTCTCTCTCTCATAAATAATAATCACGGGTACCTGGCTGGCTCTGTTTGTAGAGCATGTGACTCTTGATCTCAGGGTCTAAGTCCAAGCCCCACATTGGGCCTAAAGCATACTTTAAAAGAAAAAAAAAAAAAAAAGGCAAGTACTAAGTTCTAAAAAAACAAAATGATGTATAAGAACAAACTGAGCCCAGTATTTGGCTCTAAAATGAAGAAGTGAATAATATTTAATCTTAATATTGTAAACAGTGAATATTAACCAAAAATTATAAAAACTACATTAAGAAGATGGGGAAGGGAGAAGAGGGAATAATTAAGCTAAATCTTCATCAATTAGAATAGAAATCAATAAATAAAATTTAAAATTGATTAAGTCATAGATAGCCATATAGAGATATTACCTAAAAACACTAAACAAAGGGACACTTGGGTGGCTCAGTCGGTTAAGCATCCAATGCTTGATTTCAGCTCAGGTCATGCTCTCAGGGTTGTGAGATCAAGCCCTGCATCAAGAACCACATTGGGCTCTACACTAGGTATGGAACCTGCTTGAGGTTCTCTCTCCCCCTCCCCCTCTGCCCCTTCTCTTGCTCGCCCTCTCTCTCTCTCTCTAAAATAAATAAATCTTAAAAACAAAACAAAACAAAAAACACTTCACTAAATACCAGAGGAAACCACTAAAAGAATTGGGGGGACGGGGCACCTGGGTGGCTCAGTTGGTTAAATGTCTGCCTTTAGCTCAAGTCATGATCCCAGAGTCCTGGGATCGAGCCCGGAGTCTGGGTCTCTACTCAGCGGGAAGCCTGCTTCTCCCTCTCCCTCTGCATGCAGCTCCCCCTGCTTGTGCTCTCTCTCTCTGTCAAATAAATACATAAAATCTTTAAAAAAAAAAAAAAAAAAAAAAGAA
>NC_048231.1:66577255-66587434 GCF_002007445.2 Ailuropoda melanoleuca
AAGGAAGGAAGGAAGGAAGGAAGGAAGGAAGGAAGGAAGGAAGGAAGGAAGGGGAAAGAAAGAAAAGAACGAACGAATGAACCAGAAATTCCAAAAGGAATAGTCTTCCAGAAATACAACTGACTTAGAACCCTTCCTTTTATACCAAAAGGGTGAGCTAGACAGTCTAACCTCCCACAGTGCTACTACTGCTCACAACTTTCCTATTTGTAGGTCCTTTCCTTCCCCCATGTTTGGACTTGCCAGGGACCAATCCCCATCCATACCAAACCCCTAATTTTCACCTCACCCTCAGGCCAGTGCAGGGCAGTATGACCTGTGAGATCTGTGGTACCAATGCTGAAAACAGTAAAAGGGAATAAAGGGAAATCAAGCGCTGCATTTGGGCTTCCTCTTCTTCTCCTAGTGTACTGCCTGCATTCTTAGCCCCATTCCACCATCAAAAAAAAAAGTCAGTGGCCACCCTGGTGCAGGATGTTGATAGTAGGGAGGCTGTGCATGTGCTAGAACACACGGTATATGGAAACTCTGTATTCTCCACTCAATTTCGCTATGAAGCTAAAACTGCTCTAAAAAATAAAGTCTATTAAAAAAAAATACAAAAAACCCCCACAACAGCCAGATCCCTTCTTCCACCCCAATACCTCCAGACTCCTCTACTATAAGCCTTGCCTCAGCCTATAGGATTTATAACCAGTGGTTCAAAACTTCGGTGAGAATAGATTTGTAGGAGGCTGTAGCAAGAAGAGTATCCACGGTGCACAGGAGGAAATGTGAGCAAATTTTTTCACATAAATATAATTGGACAAGATGATTAGTTTCCATAACAATATTAAAAGCAGTCCATCATACTAAGAACTCAACTTTCAGAGTCAGGCTTTCTTTAAATCCTAACCCACCACAGGTTAACTGGGTTATCCTAAACAACTTTTTAACTTGTCTATGCTTCAATTTCCTCATCTGAGCATGTAAATTCATGCCTACTTCACAGGGTTATTTTCTAAGAATTTAGATGAGCTATCGTTAGATGAGACAGTAAATGTAAAGCACTAAGTACCACACCTGCCATATACATAACTACACAGTTAGGCACTCAAGAACTGATGAGAGTGGCAGGTACCACATACGCTATTTCAAGTACGGCATGGATCATCATACACAAATAAGAGGAGACTTGGAAAACTGGCTCTGGGTACCTACCCATAAAAGGCCAACACTTTTTTCTCATGGGAGGATCTTTATATCAAACTTTTAAGCTCAGGCCTGCCTACATTTTAAATAAAGTTACATCAAATGTCTTCCTAAATCCTAGGTGTCTTCTCTGTTGACATCTAAACTTTTAATTAACAAACATAAGACAATCTTTTAGAAATAGTATATGTGGTATAAATATGTGCACTTGTATTGTAAGAATAAATACATATACAGAAAGTATACATGCAAATTCCATTATAATGATTGCCCACAATAAAAGAAAGAAAGGTAGGAAAGGGGACTTCAATTGCATAATGTGTGATTTCTTGTTAAAGGAAAGGAAAAAATATAATGTAAATATGAGATGAAGATTAATATTAGTTGGTTTTGCATAGTGGGAAGGTAGGTGATAGGAAATTCACTTCTCTGAATTCTTCATTGTTTGTTTTCTAATTTAAATAAACACACACAAGCCTCTCTCCCTAATTAAACTTCCCACCTAGTCCATGAAATAGAGAAAATGAAAAATATGAAAATACTGTGTTGTTTTTCTGATATTTTAAGAACATATTGTGTAAGTATTCTCCCTAAAGTTGGTCTATTATTGTCAAATAATATAAGCAGCCATGTGTGTATTAAACATCTCTCGAAATTTTAAATTTGCTAATTATCTTTTAGTATTCCTAAGTGTCAACACACAGAAAAGACATTCTAGGGATACCCGCCTGGCTCAGTATGTAGAGCACCTGACTTTTGTCTAGGGAGTGGGGGTTGTGAGTTAGAGCCACACATTGAAAGTAAAGGTTACTTTAAAAAAAACACACACACACACATTCTAGTTTTGCCCTATGTTCAGAGGTAGTTTATTAGGTAATCCTACTAATTTACCAGGTAATCCTACTAATAAATCCAGAAATGAGTTAACAGATGTGGCAGCCAGCTTCTGAAATAGTCCCCAATGATGCCATATTTTGTGTTATATATACTCTTGTGTAGTCCCTTCCCACCTCCCAGGGTTGGCATATGTGACCAACAGAACACAGCAAAAGCAAGGGTATATTACTTCTGAAATAAACGGACAAGAATATAGCTCCTATCTTGGGTTCTCTCTTTCATCACTCCCTTTGAGAGAATCTAACTGCCTCCCCATGGGGACACTCAGGGAGCCTGTGGAGAGGCCTACATGGCACAGAACAGAGGTCTCAGGACAACATCTAGTGAGGAAATGAGACTTGCCAACAACCACATGAGTGAGCTTGATCCTCCAGCCCCTGATGACTATAGTCTCTGGTGACAGTTTCACTGCAACCGTTGAGAGAGACACTGAGCCAGAACCACCCAGCTAAGCCACTCCCAGATTCCTGAGAAACTGAGAGATAAATGCTTTTTTTTTTCTTCCCAAGGAGCTAAGTTTTGGAGTAATCTGTTATCTAGCAATAGGTAAGTAAAACACAGGACTATCATAAAACTAACCTAATAAAGAGGAAGATAAGAACTAAGAACGATTAAGAGAAATGGTCTTTAAAAATCACACACAAAAAATTCAAAAGCTTGGCTTCATTAAGAGTACAACATCACAAAGCAGGCTTTATATATCACATAACATCTCAATTTCAAAATGAAATTCAGCTCTACCACTAACTTTTATAGGTTACCACATAAATACAATTTCTTGAATACTGTTATTACGAAGTAACATTTCCCAGTACGTGCAGTTCCATGGAATACTCCTTCTTCAAGCTAGTTAAGAGTTGTTTTAGAAAAATCAATTCCAGGTTCAAATAAATTTGAGAAATATAGGATAAAGTTTTTTAAAGGTCTCTTTACACTAGATCTTCCCAGAGCCTTTAATGTGCTAAATGACACTGTAATTCTCCCAAATACATCTATCTGAAGGAAACTTACTTGATCACAAAATTCATTTTCTGGGAACATATAACACATCGGGTGTTCTATGGAATATATTTTGAAAAATGAAATAATGATATCTTTTATGTTTTTACCTAGAACAAGAAATTTTACTATATAAAGCAAACCTCAATTGCTGGAAAAAAATAATAACTTGCACAAAAATGATACAAACAACATATATATCTAAATTTTGAAAACTTGACTTGAATTTATCCAGTCTGGTACTTGACGTAGTTATGACTGATGAAATATTTTTTTGGTGAAATACTTTTAAAAGAAACCTAGAGGCAGTAAGTACCCTTCAAAGGTCCTTCAGAAATTATTCAAGATTTACATAAAAATTACATCCTATTCTTTTTAAACCCTTAAATAAACTTAATCCATTTAAAAATAATAATATATACCTTTTCAAAGTAAAAACCAAATTCTTTCAAAAGTTGGTGTTTAAGTGAAATTTTCTTAAGTCTTATAAATGTCTAAATGTGTTGAAACACTGCTTAGAATTATTGAAGAACTGTCAGTATGACAGCAAAAACAGTGAGGTTTGGTTAAGTAATACCACCACCACTACTCTTTGAAATGGATGGCCAGTGGAAATTTCTCAAGCAGTATTAAGATTACAAACTTTGTGTTGAAATGAAGAATATATATTCTTTAAGTCTCAAACATATACCTAGCATAATGATCATAAAAATATATATAATCACCATTACTTAATATAAAGAAATACCTGTCAGGTTTAAAAAAATGTATCCAAGGAATCTAGAATGGCTCCCCACTGCCTAATACATCAAGTCTAAACTCTATATTTTTAAGGCGCTATACAAGCATGGTATTCAAATTTGTTTTCTCAACCCTCCCTCAGTACAGCTTTAAACCATGTTTTCTCTACGGACATCAAAAAAAAAAAAAAAAAAAAAAAGCCCCCTGGAAATAACTCAACAGTGTACATTGATACCTCAGTAGTCAAAGTAAGTTTTGACCTCAAATACCCACAGGCCAGAAATGGAATCCAACCATTTTTTTTAACATTCTTTTCTCCTTCTAAGGAAATTTTAGCTGTTTTGGTTAATTGTATTCTTAAATTATGTGCCTGAAGTTATAGTCTCATGCCTCACTGCCTTAAGATAAGCTACCTTCAAGGAATCCCCACACTTGAGACCAGAAAAAAAAAAAAAAGTAGCCTTTTCTGGATGGCAAAGAACCCCAAAATTTATTTACCAGCAAAAAAATTAAACCACAGAAAAATTAAATTCTTTTCACCGAATTTCTAATGCCACCACCAAAGTCTAAACCCTTATCACCTTAAACTTTGAAATGGTTTTCAACTCCTATTTACCCTTATAAACCAAACAATTCTAATCCCCCCAATTTGATCCTTGCTCAAGAATCTATGACTGCTGCACACTTAACCATTAGATATGAAACCCAAAATCCCTTTCCTAGAATTCAAGACCCTCCCTTATCTAGGCATCTTCCCTTATTATCCTGTACTCTGAAAGGGACAGTTTCCTCACCGTTCCTCAATCATTTTATACCTTTTGCCCATGCAATTCTAACCTCATCCCCCTGCTCAACAGGGAATGCTGGCACTTCTTTCCACCAACTCTCTACTTAACCATGAAAGTCCAATTCATTATATTTCTTCCCGAAATCTTTTGCAGTCTACAGAAGAAAATCAGAATATTGAAGTGAGCCCCTATTCACTGCACCATTCAATGCAGAAGGCAGAAGCAGGTGGGCATTGGGCAATTGAAATGTCTAGTCCAAACTAAATTATAAATCATATAAATGTCTAAATGCACACCAAAGTTCAAAGACTTGACAACAGAAAAAGAATGTAAAATACAAAGATGTTTTATACTGACTACATGTTGAAATGTTAACATTTTGGAAATATTATAACAATTTGGAAATATTAAAACTAATTTCACCTATTTTTTTACTTTTTTTTAATGATGTGACTACTAAATAATTTAAAATTGTGTATGTGACTCCCATTATATTTCTACTGGATAGCACTGCTCTCCAGTGTGAATAAACAATCCTACTGCCAAGAGATAAGATGATTTAAGAACACCTTGAGTCACACTGCCTGTTTTTAAATCTTTCCCACATGGAAGACTGTGGACAAGTTAACATCTCCATGCCTCAATGTCCTCAAATTTAAAATGGCGATAAGTTAGCTACCTCATAGGATTCAAGAATAACTAAAAGAGAAAAGCTAAATACAGCAGGTATCAGGTATTAGCATTATTATTCTTTATTAAAGCAGGAAAGGGCATACACATCAAAATCAAACATATTCTCACATTTTTTTTAAAGACTTTAAGAATGTAGGGCACTTTGTTGTTCTTGTTGATTTACTACAACACTGGAGGAGCTGAGATTGATGGCTAGGGTACAAGAAATCCAAGAGTTCCCAAACTTTTTTTGGACAGCTCCTGCTCTCCTTTAAATAATAAAGTGAACTTATGGAGCTTTTCTCCCAAAGAATACACACCTGTGGCATGTAAATACATACATTTATGGCACAGCACTATTTGTGGAGAAATCATCATAACCAAATAAACATCATAGTAGTTCGCTTGACACAGCCTTGTTAAAGAACCCTTCATTTTATACAGACCTTAACAAAGAACTTCACCTATACTTTATGTCTGTTCACAAAGGCAGATATATTATTGATTAAACACTCGGGAGTTTTATTATGCTTATTTCTCCCTAATAAAAAATCTGAAGGTAGAGAAAACAGGTAGCTCTTAAATTAAAGACACATTTCTCCTGTTAAACTTTTATCTGAAAAACTAAATTTTAGGACTTTTCCATGTCTATAAAGCTATTCAACTACAACTATTTAGATTAATTACGTGTCCTTACTTCCTCGTCCACCAAGCAAAAGGCTATTACAAGTTATTATTTTCATAACATTTTTTCGGAAGAGGTTAAATATTATATACCTACTGTTTATATTTTCAAAGAAAATACATAACTAAACAGAAGCTTAGAAAAAGACAGGCCCCATTACCCGAAGAATGTAATATTCAAGACAACTTTGAAAGTCCAGTTTAACACCCAGAGGAAGATGATTCGTCTTCTTTACTAAGGCCTCAGCAGTTTAAAAGGCAGCATCTTCCTACCCTTATCCACCTTGCAACTTCCTAATTCCTTCCCTATGGCGGTTGAAAACCGTCTCAACGCCCTTCTCTGGGGCTCGTGTTTTTCTTTACACTGATTACCGAGCAGCCCGGCTTGTCCCAGGAAGGAAAGTGCCCAGAGAACTGGAGGTCAGGACCGCGCAGTCTTGACAACCTCACTCATGGCCCCTCCCCCAGCCGCGGCGGAGACACCGCGGAGCCCCAGCCCCAGACGCCACTCTACCGGCTCCAAGATGTAAACATCGCCCTTCTCTTCCCTGCCCGCTCCCAACTTCCTTCTCCCGGCCCGGCTTCGAGGGAGCACAGTGAAAAAGGGAGGAGACCACATACCCTCCGAAGTGAGGCGAGAGAAGGGCTTAAGCAACTCCGCGAAGCTAAGGTGATTGAGTCGAGTGAGCCGCTCGGCTTCGTCGCTGCACAGAGCAGCGACACAGGGGACGAAGGAGTCCGGGATTAGCTCCTGCACTGATTGTACACACTGGGCCATCGCCGCGGCACAAGCAGCGGCGGCGCCCGCCCTCCGGCCCACTCTCAGAGGCCGATCCTGCGGCTGCAGCAGCTACTGCCGCCGCCCGCCGGCCTAGCCCGGTCGGGCGGGGCCCCGCATTGAAGCCTTCAGACCAATAGAAGGAACAGACGCCGCTGCCTCGGCTCCCGGGCACACAGCACCGACCCCTCCCCGGCACCGCCGCTCCTCAAGGCTCGCCTCGGCGTCCTCGCATTCCACCCCGATAGGTGGAGACGCCGACAATCGCCAGTTAATCCTCCCGACGGCAAAACCTTGGTCACTGCCCTACCGGAACCGCCATATTGAGGCCGAACCCTGACCCACCGGCAGTACCCGTCCCGGCAGGCCCCGCGCTCGCCCCTCACGTGACGGTATTAAAGGAGGCGATGGGGGCGGGAGGAAAGAGCCGAGGATAGGGAAGTGAAGAGCGACGGAAGCCGGTGGGAAGGCTGGCGCCGGAAACGGTGCGATGGGCGGACCCCTACGGGGAGTGGAGGGGCGGGGCTACCAGCGCGGTGGGCGGAGCCAAGCCGGAGAAGCGCGACTTTAGGCCTAGTTCTCAGGCGGGCCAATGGCAAAGGCGGGAGAGGTGCTGGGGCGAGCGTAGAGGTCGGCGTTGGAGATCCGTGCTGTCCCAGTGTTGAGGGCGCTCGCTCGCCTTACGCGCGAGCCTCCTCCAAAGGCTCTCCCTAAAAACAATAGGTAAATAATGTGGCTGTTCCCTCTGCTTCACTGGCTCCCTGTAGAACAGCAAGGGGCACCTGCTCACGAGGAGTGGTTCCCGTGGCGCCGGCCTGAACAGACCTGGTATCGCTTGAACACAGCCACGCTTTTAGAAACGGACTACCACGAACGAACGTGGACTCAACCAGTGAGCAGAGATGTGTGCTCTTGTGGGTGCTGCAGTTAACACGCGTGTAAGGGAAAACTTGAGCTACTGCGTTTTTGTTGGTCGCAGGGAAAGAGTGTGCTTGCAAACGTCTGAGTCTTTCGTCCGCAGCCGCGTCCTTTATTTCACTATGCTGGGAGGTTTTCTTCATAGCTATGGTGGTGGGGGAAGCCAGTAATTCCTTACCAAATGGAGTCCTAAACTGGCTTTCGTTCTTAGCGTTCCTTTTTATAGATTGTTCCTTTGCATAAGTAGAAGTGAATGAAAGGGATTCTACTACCCTGTCACGGAATTGCTTGAATCCCTTCTGAATTGTTTGCCAAAAATATAAAGCAAGGGAAAATACAACCCTCTATTGCGGTTTTATGGTACCTTGATTTAAAGGAGACTTCCCCAACACGAGTATCTCAAATTGTCGGATTGTTTAGCGCCTTGAGGTTTTTGCCATAGTAAGAATTTATGACAGGCACGAGGTATGCCTTCCTCCTGTAAATTGAGAGATGGTAGGTAGGAAAGGACAAAAAGACATAATGACTTGACGGCTTAGCCACAAATCAATTTAGAAAAGATAACGTGCAAGTTGGGGATCTGGAAATTCATTTTAAAACTGTTTGTGCCTGAGCACCTCTTGGAAATTCTTCTTGTATCCCCAGGTGTACACATTACCTTTTGAATTCCTCGGATCTCAGTCCCTTATGTGAGAATCCCGTACAAGTGAGTATGACTCAAGTTATATATTTTTTTGGTTAAGAGAGTGCCACAGTGCAAGCATACTATATTTAGCACTCAGCTCAAAGTAAAAGTTAAAAAGCTAACATATTTTTTACACTAAAGTTAAAACTAGTTATATTAGCCTCTCTGAGAAGGACTTTCAAGAGTAATTTAGCCTAAATGAATTTTTGAGATAGTCACATTCCATAAAATTCACCCTTAAATGTACATTTCAGTGGCTTCTAGTATATTTGAAGTGGCACAACCATTGCTTCTAATTCCAGGACATTGTCATCACCCTAAATAGAAGCTTGGTACATGTTAGCAGTCACTCCCTACCCCTCACCCCTTCCAGCCCGTGGCAATCACTAATCTATTTTCTGTCTCTATAGATTTACCTATTCTGAACATTACACATTAATGGAATCATACAATATGTGACATTTTGTGTCTGGCTTCCTTCACTTAGCAGATTATGTTTTCAAGGTTCATCCATGTTGTAGTGTGTATCAGTATTTCATTCCTTTTTATGGCTGACCCTAAATGGATTCTTGTCTTATGCATTGACTTTACAGTCTAGCACCACATTCACAACTAGTGTTTCCAGTGAGTAACTCACTGTAAAAATCTATTTCTTTCCTAGTCTCTCCCGGTTTTCTAAGGTGTTCATCTTCTAAGGTGTTGTCCTCATCTAAAGGTTAATGCTGAGTCACTGCCACATCTGCTTTCCAGGCTGCAGGAATCGAGAAAAGAAAATGGAAAAGTGCATGATTAATGGTTTGGGTTCAAATTGTATTGATGGCATTCAGTAATTTCACTCACATCCCACTGGCCTCAAGGAGTCTCATGATCATACATATCTCTAACAGAGACTGCAAAACATAGTCTTCTCTTGTTTAAACAAAGAGGAGGAGAGGGAATATTATTTAAAAAGTTCAGGCCACACTTTATTAGGAATGAGGTATCCTGCAGATTGTATTTGTATGGGGTCCAAGATGCCACACATCTCTCATTTCTCTGATTCCTCTGGACACTGGTCCTTTATCATCACACATGGACTATTCACTGTGTCCAGGAAAAATGAGATGCTATGATTGTCTAGGCTTTGGCCATGTACCCACCCTCAAAGTCAAGAGGATAGGGTCTATCACTAAAAGAGAGGCAACTTGTTAGACAAAATAGTAACAATAATACAAACAACTAAGGACCTTGTTTCCAATGTTAAATATGAGAACCAGCTTCCTTCTCTCCCCAAAATCAAAGAATGCCATAGAACTTCTGCTAAACCAATGGGCTTATATTTATATCTACACTGTGTTATCAAACATTCATTGATTGTTTTATTTTGTATGTATGGTACTGCCAGTCTCTTCTGATGGCTGGCAAAGTCAAGTTTAAAGAACACAGACGCTGAAGTCAGAGAGGCCTGGGTTCAAAAGTAGTGCTACCACTTGTGAATAGAAACAGTATCACCATTACTGGGTACTAGCTACCAAGCACAATGCTTGATGTTCTCTACTACGTCTGCTTCTCACAGAAACCCTGAGAAGTCCATGCTTCGCCAATTTTCAGATGTAGAAACTAAAGCACAGAACAGTTAATTAATTTGCCCAAAAATAATCAGTACTGGAGCCAGGAACAGAACCAGCACAGTTTAACCCTAGAGACTTGATCACTAGGTTGAATTGCTTTTCCATGTTTTCTTCGTTTGAAAGCACCTCCAGAAATTTTACTTTGGGACAGCACTGGAGGAGATAATGCTAAGTGAAATAAGTCAAGCAGAGAAAGACAATTATCCTATGATTTCT
>NC_048231.1:66587534-66593991 GCF_002007445.2 Ailuropoda melanoleuca
TATATATATATGTATATATATGTATGTATTTATATATATATATTTATATTTATATGTATCACATACATATAATTTTTAAAACATGGAAGTATTTTGTGAGGAAAACTATGAAAATTTATTGAAAAACTAATTTTTTTTGAAAAGCTAAATAATTTAAAAGAATACTTAAGTCAATAGATATACTTTGTTTATGGACTCAACACTGTGAAGATACAGTTCTTTCCAAATTAAGCTGTAAACTCAATTCTAAATATAAGAATATGAGGAATCACAAAAGAAATCAGTAAATTTTACTACTTCAAAATTTAAAACTATTATTTAGCAAAAAATGTAATATTCAGAAAATAACATGACAGGAAGAAAGATTTATCATAAATATAACAAAAAGCAAATATGCTTTGGGACATCTGGGTGGTGCAGTCAGTTGAGTGTCGCACATTTGGCTCAGGTCATGATTGCATGAGTCATGGGATCGAGCCCCACATCAGGCTCCACTCTGAGTGCGTAGTCTGCTTGGGTTTCTTTCTCCTTCTCCCTTTGCCCCTCCCCCCCAAAACGAATAAATAAATCTTTTTAAAAAAGCAAATGTTTCTCATATACAATTTCTATAAAGTCTTTCTATGAGAAACATATTTGCTTTCTGTTATATTTATGACAAATCTTTTCTCCTATCTTTTTGTTCTTATGCATCTCTCAAATCAGTCTGACTTCTTTCCATTCTCAGTTATTGCCTCACTTTCCTGGTTCATTATACCTCACCTCAATTTTTCAATAGCCCATTAATTGCTCTTTCAGTCTTCAGTCTTGCCCAGCTTCAATTACATTCTCTAGAGTGAACTTTCTAAAATGTATATCTAAACATATTATTCACTTCCATAAAAATTTTCAGTGACTCCTCATAGCCCAAATCCCTGGTATGACATATTAGGATATATTTGGACCTCACCTTTGTCCTCCCACCAGTCTCTCACTCCTCAAATGCATTCTGCTCAAATTTCACCTTTTAGTGAGATAGAATTCTGACTTTCAAGTTTAGCCATAACGTGTACTTCTACGTGTCTCATAGCATACTTTAATATAGAATCTATCTCATTGTAATTTAATCATTTGTTTTCTTATTTGTTCCCCCCTCAAATCTTTAGTTTTTTGAGAGCACTTACACAGTAGGCACTCATTTCATCACCCGCATAAGATAAATGAGAGGAGGTATAAAGAGAGAAATCATGGAAATTTTACTTGGCAGCTCTGTAAATTATTGTCCCACTTTTGAAAAGTTATTTAGTGGCACGTATCAAGAGCTATGGAAGTGTTCATAGTCCTGCACAAATTGGTTTAGAATAAGGCCAACAATCCTTCTATAATCATATCGTGACTACTGAAAGTTTGAACCATATGGGCTGCTCTCCATGGTTCTGAACGGTACTTGACCATCAAGACACAAGTCTACCTCACTTATATCTCCTGTGTAATCTTTCCCCTGAGATATGAAGCAGAGTAGGAAAGAGGAGGTAATAAGAGAGAAATGTAAAAGAGAGATGAAGAGAGCTTATTACAAAGGCGTAATCACTTAGAGATTCAGGTAGAAAAAGATTTATTTTGAGATTATTTTCAAATAGTTTCAGCTGCAAAATTCCACTCTAAAGGAATCATTGCAAAGGAACCAATAGAGTGAAAAGACAACATATGAGATGGGAGAACATATTTGCAAACCATATATCTAATATATCCTACAACTCAACAGCAAAGAAACTAATTAATAAAATGGTCTAAGGACTTGAATAGACATTTCTGAAAATATATATGAATGATCAACAGTCTTATGAATAAATGCTGAATGTTACAAATCACCAGAGAAATGCAAAACAAAACCAAAATGAGATAACACCTCATACCTGTCAGGATGGCTGTTATCAGAAAAACAAAAGATAAGTGTCGGCAAGGATATGAAGAAGTTAGAACTCTGTGTACATTGCTGGTGGGAATGCAGAATGGTGCAGCTACAATGGAAGACAGTATGGAAGGTCCTCAAAAAATTAAAAACAGAATTATAATATGATCCAACAATCCCACTTCTGGGAAATTATACAAAAATATTAAAAATAGGATCTTGAAAAAATGTTTGTACACTAATATCCCACATAGCTCTATTCACAGTAGCCAAGATGTGGAAATAAACTAAATGTCCATTGATTGATGAATGAATAAAGGAAATATGGTATATACATAGAGTGGAATATAATTCAGCCTTAAAAAGAAGAAAATTCTACAACATGCAGCAACATGGATGAATCTTGAGGACATTTTGCTAAATGAAATAAGCCAACCACAGAAAGACAAATACTGCATGATTTCTCTCACATGAGGTATCTAAAAATTCGTGGAAGCAAAGAGTGAAGTGGTGGTTGACAGGGGCTAAAGGGAGGAAAAAATGGGGAGTTACTAATAAATGTGCATAAAGTTTCAGCCAAGCAAGATGAATATGCCCTAGAGATCTGCTGCACATCTGGTCATCAATAATATATTGCACACTTAAACATTTGTTAGGAGGACAGATCTCATGTTAAATATTCTTAAATAAAATTTAATTTAATCTAAAAATAAAATAAAAACGAAGTTGTTTGCCTAATAATACAACCTCAATATATACAAAGCTAGTATTTGAAGGATTAGGAAAAAACAGACAAATCTTTTTAATAATTGATAAAAACAAGTAGAAAAGGGTCAATAAGGTTATTTAATATTTGAAGAAGGCAATTAACAAAATTGACCTAATCATTACATAAAATATAGTAAAATAAAATGTAGTCCAACAACTGTAGGATACACATTCTTTTAAAATACACATGGAAAAATTATTCAAATAAATCATATGCTAGGTCAGAAATCAAGAAATCAAATATTGGGTGCCTGGGCGCTCATTTGGTTAAGTGTCTGTCTTCAGCTCAGGTCATGATCCCAGGATACTGGGATGGAGCCCTGCATCAGGCACCCTGCTCAGCAGGAGCCTACTTCTCCTCTCCTCTTGCTCATGCTCTCTCTCTCTCTCTCTCTGTCAAATAAATAAATAAAATCTTAAAAAAAGAAATCAGATATCAAAGATTACAATCATAGAGAGTATGTTTTCTGACTACAAAGAAATTAAGCTAGAAATAAATAACAGTTAACTGGTGAATCCACAAATGCATATTTCTTTTTTATTTTTTAATATTTATTTATTCATGAGAGAGAAAGAGTGAGAGGCAGAGGCGAAGCAGGCTCCCCTTGGAGCAGAGAGCCCAACGCGGGACTCCATCTCAAGACCCCAGGATTACGACTTGAGCCGAAGGCAGACGCTTAACCAACTGAGCCACCTAGGCACCCAATACATTAGAATATTTAGATGAAACTAACAAATCCCTTACAAAATGGAAACCAAAAGAAACAGAATATGTGTATGATATTATACTATTCAAGAAATTGTATCTGTAATTTAAAAAAAAAATCTCACAGAGCAAACTCCAGTCCCAAGTGGCGTTATTAGTAAATTCTATCAAACATGTTAGGAAAAAATGTATCCTAAACTCTTCGAGATAAGTGAGAGAGAACACTCCCCAACTCATTTTACCTAACCACTATAACATTGGTATCAAAACCTGACAGTCAATTGCAAAAACAAGGAAATTTCTGGTTTATTCATAACCATAGGTGCAAAAATTATAAATAAAATATTAACAAATTAAATTCATATAGATATAGGTGTTGACACAATGACCAAGTTGGGCTTATTCTAAGGAACATAAAGTTCATTTAACATTTGTAAAACCGATCATTGTAATCTACCACAATAGCAAAGGAGAGAACTTATTTTTAAATACAGGTATAAAAAAAGTATGATATTGATTCAAATGTAGACAAATGGATCAGTGGATCAGAACACAAATTTGAAAAACAGACGTCAAAAGTCTATGTCATACTTAAATGTCTAAGAGAAAAAAAAAACCTTTTTAAATATAGCATAGGAGAATATGCCCAAGACTTTAGGATATGCAGATTTCCTAAACATAACACAAGACATATAGTGAAAGAGATTGCTAAATTGTACTTGTCTAAAGTTAAAATTTCTATTCAACAAGTATACTATGAAAAGAGTGAAAATGCAAATCATAGAATAGGAGATGATATTCACAATATAGATATATGACCAAAAAAACCTTTGTATCCAGAGTGTAGTGGAACTTCTATAAATCAGTAAGAAAGACCAACAATGCAATTTTTAAATAGGCAAATGATTTGAACTGGTACTTCACAAAAGAGGACATCCAAATGCCTAATAAAACAAATGAAAGGGTGCTCCACATCACTTGTCACACAACGTGATGGCTAATATTATGCTATTGCCAATTCTTGGGTGTTCACAATAATGTGGAGTAACTGGAACTCTCATTTCCTGCTATAGGAGTTTAAGTTGATTCAGCCCCATTGGCTGTAACTCTTTTACACTTAGAGTTCTGCAAACTAAATAAATCCACTACTGGCCTGCTTATCTGGACCAGAACCCCCTCAAAAACACTATGTCTTATTTATCTAATAAAGCCTAACACAGTCTTACAGACCCAGAAATTCCATTCAAATACATATTTAACATATAGGCATATATGCTCCAAAAGATTTGTACAAGAAAGTTCATAGGAGTTTATTGATAGTAGCTCTAGACTGGAAAGACTGAAAATGACTATTGACAGTAGAATGGGTAAATTGATAGAATGATATGATATGATAGAATACTATACGATAGGATACTATACAAAAGGAATGAACTAATACTATATGTACAAAGACATGCTATATGATTCCATGTTTATGAAATAAGAAAATAGGCAAAATTAACTACAATGACAGATGTCAGAAAAGTGGTAAACTTTGGTGAAGAGATATTGACTAGAAAGGGGCATGAGATAGGCTTCTGGATGTTGGTAATGTTCTTGATCTTGATGTAGGGAGTGGTTGCATAGATGTATTCATTTATAAGAGTTCAGTGATCTATAAATTTAAACTTATATGTTTTTCTTGATATTTTATAATTTTATTTTTTTAAACTTACCCCCCAAAACATACATCAAGGTGACGTAAGTTTTTTCCAAGTTGTTCCCTACAAGTTTTATAGCTTTTAGCTTTTCTGCTTACATATATGATCCTTTTCAAGTTAATTTTGTAAATGGTTCAGGACAGAGTCAACATTAATTTTTTTTCATAAGGATATCAAGTTATTACAGCATCAATTGTAAGAGTACTTCCCTTTCTTACTGAATTGCCTTGGCAACTATGTAGAAAATCAATTTGCCATATATCTGACATTCTAATTCTGGATTCTTTATTCTGCTCCACTGATCTATGTCCATCCTTATACCAGTACCTCACCATCCTAATTACCCTAACTTTACAGTAAGTCTTGAAATCAGGTTGCTTAAGTCCTCCAGTTTTGTCCTTTTTGTTTTAAAATTACTTTGTTCCATAGTACCTATCAATAAATGTTCCTTGAATGAACATTTAAAAAATTTTACTTTGTCTGTTATAAAGTCGTATTTTAGAATCAGCCCATCAATTTCTGCAAAAAATAACCCCACTAGCATGATGATTGGGATCACGTTGCATCTCTAAGTCACTCTGGGGAGAACTAAGAGCTTAATAATATTGAGTGTTCTAATCCATGAATATAGTGTATATAGTGTATTTTGCCATTTATTGAGGTCTTTAATTTCTCTCAGCAATGTTCTATACTTTCCAGTGAGGAAGTCTTGCACATCTTTGTTAAATTTATTCCTAATTGTTTAATGTTTTGTAGTAATATTGTGAATGGAATCTTTTCAGTTTCCAATTGTTTGCTACTAGCATATAAAAATATAATTGACTTTTGTACATTGACCTTTTAAACTCCTTTATTTCTAGCAGGTGTTCTTTAGCATTTTAGAAGTAAATAGTCATATCATCAACAAACAAAGAATTATTCGTTCCCTGATTTTCATGCTTTATATATTTTTTTTTCCCTTATTGCAAGGACTAAGACTTCCATCACAAAGTTGAATAGAAGTAATGAAGAAGAGTGTCCTTTACTTGGTCCTAAGGAAAACATTTTAGAAGGAAAACATTCAATATTTAACCATTGATTGTGTTCATGATTCAGATGTTAACTGAATCATGAATGGGTATTGAGATTGGTCTCACACTTTTTCTGCGTCTACTGAAATGATGTTATTTTTATTCTCTATTCAGTTAATATGGTGAATTATAGTGATTATCAAGTGTTACACCAATTCTGCATTCCAAGATAGAACTCTACTTGATAATGATATATTATCCTTTTTATATATCGTTGGCTTTTATTGACTAATTATTAAGAATTTTTGAGTATGGGGGCGCCTGGGTGGCACAGCAGTTAAGCGTCTGCCTTCGGCTCAGGGCGTGATCCCGGTGTTATGGG
>NC_048231.1:66594091-66612694 GCF_002007445.2 Ailuropoda melanoleuca
GCCAGTGAGAGAGGGAACACAAGCAGGGGGAGTGGAAGAGGAAGAAGCAGGCTCCTAGTGGAGGAGCCTGATGTGGGACTCCATCCCAGAATGCCGGGATCATGCCCTGAGCTGAAGGCAGACGCTTAACGACTGAGCCACCCAGGTGCCCAGAGAGTATATCTTTTTTATGTCATTTAACAAGTAAGGAATTTTTCTAAAAATAAAGTTTTACAGTAACTGTCACGTAGGTTGCAGGCACTCCAAAAGTGTTTCTGAATGTTGTTAAAAGAATAGCCAACATATTTTGCTTATTTTGTGTGTGTGTGTGTGTGTGTGTGTGTGTGTTTTAAAGAAAACTTGTAGAATGTACAGTTAAATTTTATGGGATATCTAATTTTGTGTCCACCTTCTCAGTATATTTGATATTCAGGTTTAACATGGATCTTACATCCTTGCTAAGGAATGGTTGCATTAGCATTAATAGGCGCTTTCACTTAATTTTCAGTCAGTCTATCAGCTAGCTGCTCAGAAGTGATTCTTGCCTGCACAGAATTGCACTGGATAGGACTTATTCGGAGCATGCATAGAATAAGAACTGAGACCAGTTACTGTATGGTGGCTGCACTTACAGATAGCATGGGCCTCCTCCAAGGGAACAGGGGGGATATTATTGGGGAAGCATCCCAAATAGAAAACTGGCATGATCCATTTTCTAATGTAAATATGAGTCATAGGTTTACTTATTTATTTTTGAGCAGAGTAGATGTTTCAGTAAAATGAAGAAATGTTTTCTGTAGTAATGATAAAAATCAGGTGTGAGAACATCCTTCTCAAAATTCACTTGGGCCAAGATTGGACAGAGTTGAAGCACCATTTTGTCCAAGCAGGTGATTGCTGGGAACGGGGTGTAAAAATTATTTACTCACCATCACATCTCCAGCAGTCGATACAATGCTTGGCAAAGAGCAGACTCTCAAAAAAACTTTGGAAAGTAAATCAAGAAAGAAGGAAGGGAAGAAAGGCTGGAGAGAAGTTTCAGGATTACTGTGAAGATTAAGAACACCAAGGGGCGCCTGGGTGCCTCAGTCAGTTAAGTGTCTGCCTTCAGCTCAGGTCGTGGTCCCAGGGTTATGGGATCGAGTCCCGCATTGGGCTCCTTGCTCAGTGGGGAGCCTGCTTCTCCTTCTGCCTGCCTCTCCCCCTGCTTGTGCGTGTGTGCACTTTCTCTCTCTGACAAAGAAATAAAATCTTTTTTAAAAACCCAAACAGATAAAGACCCAAATACTGGTGCAAAATGGGACCTCCGAAATCAGTGTCCAGCCTCCTTATTTTAGATATTATAACTGGAGACAGGCAGGAGTGAAGTAACTTGTCCAGGGTGACAGTATCTTAGTCTAGTTAGTTACTTCATCACTCCTCGATGTTAGGACTCGGCACTTACCTTAGCGTATCCAGATTGGAGGAATCTTGAGAAGAGGTCTTAGCCCTCTTTGCAGTATTCAGGGCTAAACAGTAGATCAAAATTGGGGACAGGACTTCGCACTCTCAAGAAGACAACTTGCCGGTATAAACTGGAGGCCATGACAACACAGATGGAATTGCGCTTCTCCCGCGCCAGTGCGGGAGGATGTTCATGCTATCTCTGGAACACAGAGAAAAGTTCTGAACCCAGTCTTTGGGAATGTTTGGTTAAACGAGCTTTACTGCAGGACTTCCTATACTAATATGAGTTTTGAATCTCCAAAAAGCAAATTGGTTCTCAGACTTTTTCAAACATATTTGGCCCCTTATTTTCCCAAGGAGTATACTCGGGACAATGGTTTTCAATTTTTTTTTTTCTGTGACTTCAGGAAGGGGGATAGATTTCATCTTTGAAACCAGTACACACATCCCTGTGAATGTAACACTGATGGGAATGTTTTCTAAGACAATACTTAGCTCCTCTGTAGGTGCTGTGCCTATTTTCTATCCCACTTTTCTTGCATTCTAGTAAGTCCTGGATTTCCAAACCCAGTAAATGGATTTCACAACCTACCTGTGGGTCACAATCTACAGTTGTAGACTCCTGCCCTAATGAGTACTGGTGTGTGATTTAGTCATTTCTCCTCCTCCGTATCCTTTTTAGCTTCCTCTTTCCTGTAAACTGCAATATTGTTGACTGAATCAAAGATCTCCTGAGGATGGATCCAAGTAATAGAGCGGGGTTAGATAATCCTCAGCTATTTCATTATGGTTATATTGAAGCATCCTTTGAAGGAAGCATAATTCAGAAAGCCTGGAAACAGAATGAGCATTGGATCAAAGAGACCTCAGTATCATCTTTTGACCCATGTAGTGAAAAAAGAGGATCTATTCAATGAATAAAAGAAGACATAGAATATTGTCTATAGCATGCTCCCATTTGTATACAAAAAGGGGGTTTATATATACATCTGTATGTTTGATGTGCACAGAGTATGCTTGGAAAACACCCCATAAACTGGCCACAGTGGTACATCATTGGTGGGTGTTACTGTGGGGACACCCTTATTTTTCACTGTGTGTCCTTTGGTACTGTTTTAATTGTTTTTACCATAAATAGCTATCACTTTTTCAAAACAATAATATGCTACTAGCTGGATAAATAATGAGAGATGAGAAAATCTGAAAAGCCAAGAAATGTCCAGTGTTGCTTTTGTAAGCCACCGATAGTGATGGTATCTATGGGAAATAAAAGGATAGCTCTAGGTTCAAATCTTGAAGGCCTATGTATGTGCTATAGTGAAGGACCTTATTAACAAGAACCATCTCTGCCTAGAGTATGTGTTCTCTATTCTACTTCTTCCCCCAACATATGGCATTATAAAAAAATATAGGAAGAGGGCTCCAAATATATTTTCTCAGGATGATGCAGGTTTTCCGTTTTGCCTGCAACAGAGTAGAAGCACCAGTGACAGAGAAAAACCGAGAAACTGAAGAGGAGGACTACCTTGATAGGGAGGGGCTCCAAGAGGAGAGGGGGCTACCGGTGTTTGGGAAAATTCAAGAAGGATAGCAGCAGCGGGTTTTCAAACTTCTATATACATGAGAATCATCAGGGGCACTCTTTAAAATGTTTAAATTGCCAAAAAACCCTTCGGGCAGAATTTCTGATACAGTGAGTTTTAGGAGTCTTGGAATCAATTCCCTTTTCTGAAGCTTCTGAAATAAGGCTCAAGAAAAGGGAAGTATAACAATCCCCTTGAGAAACAAACACACAGGCAAAACCAAGACAAAACAAAAACAAAAAACCAAAGATCATATCTGCTATAAATATCACTGACGTATGGACTGCTTATAAAAGAAAAAGGTCTGTTTTTCTCCTTAAGACTGTTAACCTGGAAAGTAGATTTTCTTAAGTGAGTTAATACATGTAAAGAACAATGCCTGGCATAGAATATGGATAAGTATAAGCTATTATTATGAATTTTTTTTAGGAAACATAAAAGAACGGTTGTTATGTAGATGAATCAACTCTATAAATGATGCAGGGATGGACTGCAAGATCTCATATTTTTATAACTTAGAGTTCTGAATCTAAGAATGCTAGCTCTCCAGACAATGAACCAAGCCAATACTTGAGAGGCTATACAGTATCTAAATAGCTTCTGATACTAATTCCAGTGTTGGTGGAGGGGGTGGTTCCCCACACCAACAACCATTTCCTGGGACACCAACTGGATGTCAACTCAATTCTGACATATCTGCAGGGAGAAAGCATCAGATCCCACAGGTCAAAGGTTTAGTCCTACATAGACATTACTGATGAACTCAATGGCCAGTGGTGATGGATTCAACTTTCAGCTTCTCTCCCCTTCCCCAAGGTTGGGAGTGGCAACCAGCTAGCTTCCTTAGGTGCTTTTCAAAGTCACTTATTAACATAACAAAAGATACTTTAATTGCTCTCATCACTTAGAAAATCCCAAGCATTTTAGGAACTCTGCGCAAGAAAGGGGGATAAAGAACAAATAAATATTTCTTATTATAATTCACAATATCACAGTGGCCAGTTTTTAAAAATTAATGATACAGTCTTAAAACAGTTGTGAGGAAAATGTGCAATTGGTTTAAAACTTGTATCTAAATTGTCATCAATGACACATTACAAGCAACATTATTAAAAGTACATCTTCACAAACAGGCAAATGTACCTATTATTGTTTTCAATTTTATTTTGTTTTCTTGTTTTTTTAAGATTTCATTTATTTATTTGAGAGAGAGAGAGCACGAGTGGGGTGAGTGGGGTGAGGGGTGAGGGGTGAGGGCTGAGGGAGAAGCAGACTTCCCGCTGAGCAGGGAGCCAGACATGAGACTCCGGGAGCACAACCTGAGCCAAAGGCAGACGCTTAACCGACTGAGCCACCCAGACACCCCTTATTTTGTTTTCATTTGCGAAGTTGATGAATACCCAGGCACTGATCCCAGTTTGGGTTTAAACTTTGTTCTAAATGCTTGAGTAATGCCCCAGATTCTGTCTCTTTTTTTAAAGCAACAGCTTTTCAGCCTAAAGTGAGTCACTCCAACAGATGTGAGTTTCTAAGTTGACAAAACCTGGGGACCCAAATCAGCGATGCTATTTTCCTTGAGAGTTTCCAAACCTGGGTAATCCTGTAGATAATATTGTGTTTTATCAAGTTCCCTCCACTCCCAGGAGAAGAGGTTCTTTCAGGAAATATACCATCCTCATATTTTAGAGGACAGCAAAAAAGTTGGCTTTCAAAATGGTCAGTATGGTTCAAACTGGCCCAGCATCCTCTGGGGGTTTCTCCCTCCCTTGAGTGCAGCCCACAGATGCCTCATTAAAAATATACAGGCATCTTCATCTTTATAGCACCCCTCTCAACAGGGTGTCTAGCTTCAACTTTGTTTAAAGCCAGTGAAAAGGAACTCATTACTTCATGGAACCTCTTCCTGTTTTTAGGAAACTTCATAATTAGAAGACCTTTGCTAACGTTCCTTCTAAATGTGCCCATAGGTGCTTACCCAGACCCACGTGTCTTTTGTAGAAAACCGGAGTGAGCACATGACCCATGCAGGTTGCAGCTTTTCAGCTTTATGGAGATAGCTGTGATATTCCTTTCCTCTGTCGTTGTCTTTTCTCTGGCTCCTTCAGGTAAGAAGGAATTACACATTAGGATTTACTATAAATGTGAATCTAGTTGTACTTAATCTACTTTCTACAGAGACTCAACAACCAAAAAAAATCTCTGAAAGACATAGAAAATTAGAATGCGTTTGCAACCTAATGGGAATTTTTTCTTAAAACAGACATGCATAATCTGTTCTTTTTCAGCAGGTACCTTTGGGTGGTGGATCATTTTTAGTGGAAAGGAAATAAAACCATGGTGTGGCACCTGGATGGTGCAGTTGGTTAAGCGTTCGGCTCTTGGTTTCTGCTCAGGTCTGATATCACGGTCGTGAGATCGAGCCCCATGTCAGGCTCTGTGCTCAGCATGGATTCTGCTTGAGGTTTTCTTTGCCCCTCACTCTTGTGCGCTCTCTCTCTTTCTCTCTCTCAAATAAATAAATCTTTTTTAAAAAAGTGGGGGCTGAAGTTTTGACTGAATGAGGGCAGATAATAATTTTTATGGGCTACATAGTTCTCTCAAATGGTCCACCAGGTTTTGAGTTTTTTGAAGGCCAGGACTATGTCTCATTCTTCTTGGTATCACCAGTGCCTATTATAATACCATGCACAAAGTTGGCATCAATAAATGCTTATTGAATTGAGTTTATCTAAATTTCCAGAAGCGGAGAGATCACCGAAGAGTGATACAGACCAGGAAAAGGGGACTGAACTTACTTCAAGGAGTATCTTTTAACTGGACTCTTTTGATCTTATCCTCCTATTTACCAGAAATACCTTCAAGGAGATGAAACTATACTGATAAGCCCTTTGGCAAACATGTCTAGGGACCACCCCCCACCTTAAAAACTCTGCCTTTTGAAAACTCAGTATTCCGATCACCCCAAAGCAATGACGTCATCCTCTGTGGCCTAGTTGACAGTCTTCCCCTTCAAGTCAATGTGCGATTTTAATATGGCCTTCTAGGGAGAGTGCTTTTAACTCAAGGAGCAATTATAATGAGAGGCAAAGATGTCTTGGGACGTTTTGGTGTCAAGTGGTGCCTAAGGCTAGCAGTCAGAAAAACCCAAGTTCTTGACTTGGCAGAGAGATGACGAGACCCCCAGGAGAAAAGTTGGGGTGGGTGGGAAGTTGCTTGGGAGTCACAGCCAGGGCAACACTGGTTTGCTGGAACTCCCAAAAACATTCTGACCCAATGACCTACTTCGTACAGGACTGGGAGTGCTGTAAATAACAGCACACATGGAACTGGAAAGTTCTCTAAGTGCAAAGCACCTGTGTCTATTGTGCCCTTATTTGAGGACTGTTTGTACTTTAACCAGATAACTGGTTAACAGCAACACTCACCCTATCTCATGGAAACGTGGCTATTTTCTCAGAGTAAAACAGGCACTAATCTTGGGACATGGCCAAACTCACTCCTCTGGGAAGGGGGTGGGAGATTCTGACTCAGCTGACAACAGAAGTCCAGACAGAAGGGCAGAGGACAGTGTCCTCAGATAAGGCAATCCGTGTCTCGGATATCTCTTGGTGGTGACCTCTACTCACCCAACCAGCCTGGATTTCAGCAACAGGTTCTTGGTCCTCAAGGAAAGAACAAGCAAACATAAGGCAAAGCTCCAGTACCAGGAGAAGGATGGGTAGCAGTACTGTGTGAGGCCTGTTGTCTTAATATAAATATAAATAGCATCCCCTTTCATCCTCAGTAGGTTTCTACTTAGGACAACAAATCATGTCATTCTTGGCATGGAATGCTTAGAAGGATACCAGGAAAACCACTTTTGCAACAGGAACCAAGGCAGAAGCTATCTTTAGAAATTGGGATAAAAGGGACCTAAAATGGAAACCGTGGCCCAGGACCCCCTGTGGGGGCTTGAGGTTACTGGGAATCTCAGAGGCAGTACTAACCACATCCACATCAGAATAGCAATAAGGGTCTGTGTCCTTGTTCGCAGTGACCCCTGCCACCCTTCAAAACGCAGGGGGGAGATAGTCTTCCTAAGTCGTGTTTCTACTGTCAGCCTCAAAGCTGAGAATGACTGGAATTTACTTAGCATAGTAGAGTAATGTTATTATGCATGAAGAAGAGAAAGTTTTGCACTAGGTGTTCTTTCCAAATCTGTGTGCAAGGCGCTGTACTACATAATATAGAGGTTGCAAGTTGCTTATAATCTAATTGGAAAGTTAACTAGTTACGAGTTTTAAATAGAAGTCTAAGACAGCAAGAGAAGAGTTATCACAACATTGTGCCTGGTTAATAGTCAAACCAGTTGTGTGAGCTGTGGTTTTTATGACAGTTCAGAGAGAGAGTTACCGCTTCAGGCTGAGATGAAAGAAAACTTATGAAGGAAGTAGGGCTTCCCATTTATTAAGTACTTATTTCTTGTCAGATATTTTCACGTATAAATTCTAATGTCTCAGAACCACCTTATGAAATGGGTATTAGTATCCATAATCTATAAAGGAGGGAACCGAGGATCCAAAGGTTTAAGGAACTTGTTCTGGGTCACTCATACCAGGAAACAGAAGAGAAGGCTTGAACCCATGTGTCTGTAAAGGGAAAAAAAAAAAAAAAACCCAAAAAACAAATCATATTCCTTCTGTGTCTCCCCTATCTCAATACTCGATGACAATACTACCTCACTTCTGACACCAGATGTGTGGGTTTTCCATACACCCACCAATTCTGGAGCACCACCTGGGTGTCCCACAATTTTACTCCATTTTGACTGTATCGACCTGGGAATAGTGTCAGAGCCCACAGGTTAAGTAAGGGCTATCAAATGACAAAAACAAAACAGTGTAGTAACAATTGATGTCTTTCATGCATTGGACAGCAATCCGTGGTTGGGGGAGTCCAGTGCCTCCCAAGCGGTGGGGAACTCTTCCCAAGGGCTGTTTGGGAAAGAGCGATTTTTAGAAAATGTTAGAAGAGGCAACATGGAAACGGCACGATTGGCTAGGAGGTCGGGGATTTCCTTATAAGACTAGCAGGTCAATCAGAATAAGGAAAAAGTATTTGGCTTAAGTTGATTGGCTGAGGTTGCGTATCTGGCCTTATTTAGAACAAGGAAATAATTAGTTTCTTGGCAGTTGAAAATTGGCTGGCTGGGTATATGGTGATTCTGGACAAGAAACCATTTACAGGGAGGCGAAAATTATCTAAGTTTTAGTTTGCTGATGTGGCATCCCAGGCAGGAGTGGTCCATCTTGGGCCTAGGAATTTATGTCAACAGGTCTCAGTCCCACAAGACTGCCCCCCCACCCCCACTTCCCTTGCCAATCACAAGACCAGCTTGCTACCTTTGCTTCTGACTGACCAACTACAAATTGGAAGTTCCCACAACCCCTCTTCAGGTTTGGTTAATTTGTCAGAGCAGCTCACAGAATTCAGGAAAACAATTTATTTACTAGATTACTGGTTTATTTCAAAAAGATATAACTCACAAACAGCCGGACAGAAGAGATGTATGGGGCAGGGTATGTGGGAAGGGGTGTGGTGCTTCCCTACCCTCTCTGGACACGCCTCTATCCCCAAACTTCCCCGTGTTTAACAACCCGAAGGCTCTCCAAACCCTGCCCTTTTAAGCTTTTTTGGAGATTTCATGACATAGGCATGATTGATTAAATCATTGCCACTGGCAACTGATTCAACCTGCAGCCCCTCTCCCCTTCCTGGAGGTTGTGGGGAGGGACTGAAAGTTCCATCCTGTGACCATGGTTGGTTCCCCTGGCAACCAGCCCCCATCCCTAGAATCACATGTCTGTGTTTATCTCACCTCAATTACACAAGCTCACGTGTAGTTGAAAGGGGCTTGTGATGAATAACAAGACATTCCTTTCAGTTTTAGGGCTCGGGCTATTTCAGGAACCAAGAATAAAAGACCAAGTGCTATAACAAAAGACGCTCCCTGTGCTCCTATCACTTAGGAAATGCTGAGAGTTTTTGAAGGTCTATGAAACGGAAGCAAGGATGAAGTTCAAATCTATATTTCCCATTATAAATCACAGTTATCATGGTTATCTTACTTCAGCATTTCTGCTTTTCCCATCAGGAGGGTCACAAAATCCAGTCAAAGGCCTTCAGTCAGGTTGAACAGTGTAAACAAACGCTAGGAGATCTAATATTAGAGTGGAGATTTCAGGAAAGTAGAGGGGTGACATCCCACCAAAGTTGTTAAGTAAGGAGCACTTAAAAGGCCTTTAGAAAGTAAGGGCTTTGTAAAAAGTTTTTAAGTAGCAGTCCAAAGAACACTGGGGAACCTTTCACGTTTTGGGCCTGGCCCTCCATGCCTGCAGCCCAAAGTGGGGCATGGAGCTCAGGGTCCTGGGTTGTCCACTCAGGTTGCAAGGCCAGGGCAAGGTATCTGCTATCGAAAGAGAACACAGCCTAAAATTAGAAGGAACAGATAAACTGCAAACTAGAAAAGCAAACAAGAGACACTAGTATCATGGAGTGTAAAGAACAAGGGCTTTAGAGTCAAATGAGTTTAAACTCAACTCTCCCACTCATTATACGCATGACCTTGGCTGTTCACATGACATATCTCAGATTCAGTTTCCTCATTTACAAAATGTACCTACTTTACCATATACTTTGTGGTTGACTTCCCCAAATTCTTTTTCCCTCAGCTGATCCATCTAAGACAATCATAAGAATCCCATTCTCCTTGCTAATGATTGGGCCGGGGATTATGGCTAAGAAGGTATGAAAGACTGTGGACGGAAATGTGTCCCCACAAAATTCATATATTGAAGTTCTACCCCACAATGTTTCAAAAAGCATATAAGTAGCACCCACTACCACCCGCACCCATTCCATATAACTAGGGAATTGAGCTTCAGAACACAGCAGACATATAAGATTGAACAGAATTGCAGAGAAATGGAAACAGAGCCCTGATCAAACCTTGCCTGAAGCCAATACTACTTTTGCACTTTTCAAAATATGAACCAGTACAATTTCTTCTTGTTTAAGCAGGCTTGAGCCAGATTTCTGTTACTTGCAGACTACAGCAACCTTGGTTTATTTTGAGGGTTAAAATCAAATAATGAAAGTAAAGACTTACTCCAGCATGTGGTAGATATAAATAATAGCTATTATTATTTGAGGCAGACAACTAATTTGTAAGTCACCCAATGTAGAGGTCATGACTGGGAGATCTATCTGGATATAGAGAAATTTCCTATCAGTGAGTAGGGGTTATGCTGCACAGAACCACTATGGAAAAGGAAAGAACACTGGAGTAAGAGGTAGAGAGTTGACCTGGGATTTCACCCTGGCAAAGCAGATTTAGATTCTGGTTGACAGTGAGGAAACCAGCAGAAGGAACAAAGTAGAACTAACATCAGTGGTGAGACCTGCAGTCCTCCTTCCTAATTTCCATTTTTCACCTGGTTTTCCTACAGTCCTAGCAAATCAAACAGGCAGCTCTGCTTTAGAAATTTCCTGAAGTCCTTTCTTTGCCCTCATGAGATTTCCCATTATTAGTTTCTCCAGACTGCTCTTCTATAAACTCTGCTCTCCTGTTTAAATGTTTCTACTACTAAAATAAAAAAAAAAAATGTTTATACTAAACAGGTAAAAAATGGTAAAAGTAAACAAGCTCATTTAGTTCTTATTCAGGTGTACTTTTCTTTAGATTCAAATGGCTCAATTACAGATTTAAAGTAAAAACAATAAAACATCTGAAAATTATTTCAAAACTGCATTGTTTACTTGATGGTAAGCAGTTTCTACACAAAACCAAAGTAGCCAGGAAGATAGTTGCTCTAGGCCACTGGACAGCTCTTCCTTGAATTGTTGTAGCTGGTAATTAAGCTGGTATACATGGTACGATTGTTAGTGTTTTCTATTTTTATCAGTTGCTCTTCTAAATTCTGAAAACTGTTCAGTCCTTGAACTACTTATGAAATCATTTCCTTGTTTTTAAGACGCATGTAAAACAGATTAAACTAGCTATTAGGATCCTAAAGCAAAAATTAAGGAAAGGTACACGTTTGCTTGCAAGGATATTCATTCTAGCATTATTTATAATAGCAAAAAAGAAAATAACCAAATGTCCAATAACAGGAGATTAGTTAAAACAGTTACGGTACATGCAAAAAATGCCATTAAAATATGTGGTAAAACTATATAAATTCATAAATAACAATATGAGCAAATGAAAGACTGGGTGACTCAGTCAGTTAAGCATTTGACTCTTGATTTGGGCTCAGGTCATGATCTCAGGGTTATGAGATGGAGCTCAGCATCGGGCTCTGCGCTGAACGTGGAGCCTGCTTGGGCTTCTCGCTCTCCTTCTCCCTCTGCCCCCCGCCCACCCGCTTGTGCACACACTCTCACTGTCTCTCTCAAGTGAATGAATGAATGAATGAATGAATGAGTAGGTAAGGATACCAGGCAAACCACCCTGTGTTAGAGAATCGGAGCAGCCCTGTAAGGGTATTTAGCAGCGACAGCCAGCAAAGGGTGGTGCACTCTAACGAAGAAGGTACTGTGCAGCAGTCATTGTGCCCCATAGGAATAGACTCAGTTGCAAGCATATGTGGGAAACCTCATGATGACCCCCAGAAGCCCTGATGCTCCTAGAGGAAGGGGTGGAAGACCTCCTGCATCGCCAATTGCAGGGCTGAGAATCAATGAAGTTGTTAGTATGTTTCCATGTGCTTATAAACAGATAAGGCTTTGAAAAACTTGACACGTTTTTACTTTTCCCATAAGGAACAGTTTTCACGACACAACATAGCTGACATATTCGTACACCTGAAAAAGCAAACTGTTTTCCATCACTTTCAAATAATTTAGAAGACTTCATTTGCTTATAAAGGTATGTTGACATTAATATTATGATTCCATTTCTCAAAAACTCACTGTATTCTTGCATTTTGTGCTACGTATATAGATAGATGAGAGAAGAAAAGGTTGCATTCCAAGCAGAGCTCATTTTAAAAGTATCCGTAAATATGGAGTACCTGTGAGTGAATAGATACAAGGAACTTCCCCTTGCTATTTAACAAACTATCATCATGTTTGTACCATGTTTAAGACCTTCTGCTAGATGTTAGGTCTGTAAGGTTGAATGAGATTGGGTCCGTAATTGGGAGACAGACAAAGCACTTGATAATTGCATTTTAGGTAACCCTTGACATTAATGATTTCAAAACCAGCATTTCTGAAATGAACAATGAGCCACCATATAATGGTGAAATAAGTAAGGCCAAATATTAATTTGCTAATCATTCCTGTCTGCTGCTGATCTAATCCCCTGCTAAACCTTCACCTCAACCTTACTCTAGAACAGATCATCGCCCTGAAGCAATTTTTTTAGGCTAGAAGTACAGTTGTGGATTCTTGAGTGTGACTGGAGGAGATTAGCCTGCAAATTTTTCAAAATTCCTTAGTGCTTTATGTATCTTGCCTCTTCAACCAGTTGATCCAGTTACATTGCTAATACGGCAATATATAGATCACTGCCCGACATTGATTACTTCACTTTCCCATTGGCTAGCAGCCCAGTGGTTGAGAAACTGATGACCTCGATAGGGATATATCCAATCTGATAAACCCATCCCCTTTCCCAATTATTAACTCAGGATTCCAGCCCTAAGTTATTTAGACCATTCTTACTTTAAGTGTGGTTGTGACTTAATTCAAGCCAATAAGGGAAGCTTGTTGTGGGGCTTTTTGGGAAGTGTTTTTTAATATCTTGTGACCATTCAATCTCTAAGTAATTCTATGACCTGGGAAGCCTACCATCTGTAAATAAGTGGCTTTATAGATATAGCCCTTAGGAGAAGATTTCTGTGCTGATGTTCACCCCAGATATGGCCAGAGAAGACATTGGATAAAAGAGATCCTCCCAGAGGACAGAACTTGGGCTCCACAAAAGCAGTAGAAAGGGCAGTCCTCGTGGGGGCACAGCCTCAGGCTGCCAATGTGGTTCACCAGGGACTTCACCCCCGTGCATGGCAGGGAGCCCTTGCTATTACTGTTCAATAGGATGGGATATGTGCTTGGAACTGTGTGTTGCTGCCCAGCCTCCCATTTTACAACTTTTTAATCAGTTGTCATGTTCTTTGTATACCGGAGTATTAGGGGTGACTTATCATTCAGACGCAGGCCCCCTGAGGAGCTATAGCTGGAATGAATAAAGGGGACAACACCACTCAGCTTGCTGAAGCTGGTGCTGATACCACAACTCAGTGTCTCTGGGTGGAGTCCTCTCTGAAGTGGGTCGCATGGGAAGACATATGTTGGGGACACTGCGGTTCACCGCACACCTCTCCCCTCCATGACCAAAGCACTTGCACCAGGAGTGCTGTCTGCCAGCGGCTCACAGCCAGGTCTCACCCTAGAAATTGTCCTGCCTCCATGTCACACCTGTCCTCAGGGGAAGCCTGCAGCCCACATTCCTCAAAGGGGTTAGGGAGGTGGAGTGAAGGGCAGTACAAAGACTTCAAAGAAACGCCCTGCCCTCCTCTCCCCTCGGGCTCTGTTACAACTGCATCCCAGCTCAACTCCTTCCTCTGCCCAATCCCAATCTCATGCCAGTGGTTGATTCCAAAGTACTGCCCGATAACCTGACTGCACCTAAATTCCTATCTCAGAGTCTACTTCCTGGGAATTCAACCTCCGATAATAAACGATAATGACAATAATCTTAGGAAATACTGAGGGCTTACTATGTACCTGTCACTCTTCAAAACGATTCACGTACATTAACTCACTTAATTCTCACAACCCATCATTAACTCTGTCTTACGGATGAAGAGAATGGGGCCCAGAGAGGTTCAGTAAACTGTCGAAGGTCAGAAAGCTGGTAAGTATGCAAGCTGAGATCCAAGCCTAGGCGTTCTGTTTTGAAAGTTCTCTTCTGCCTCTCAACCACTCGGGTAGTACTTATTATGTGCCAACCATCTCCAGACCCTGTACCGCTGCTGAGAAATTCAGGGCCAAGAAAAATAGCAAGTTGCCACAGGAGGCAAGTCAGCCCAGACAAAGCTCGGCCGTGGGCGCAGCCTGCACATGGCCATAAGGATTACCAACGTAGGGAGCTCCCTGGCTCCTCCCTGGCCTCCGTGGCTGTCTCAGAAGGGGCAATCATCAGCCATATCAAGGTCACTCAGTGCAGACCAAAGACTCCAGGGCTTTCTATAAGCAAAGAATGGGACGGCGGCAGCTGTTGAAGACAGGAAGTAGACTCAGAGGAAAGCCAGGAATCTGAAAAACCTCAGGTAGGCTCGTCTCCACAGCCGATGTTGTTCATAGCCATTGCTTCTCAGCAGGGAAGAGGAAGGCGTATGTTTAAGGATGCTAGTGAGCCCCAGGCACCCTGATCAGACATTGTGGAAGAAACTCCATCATCTGTCCCACGCCTGCCCTACAGAAGCAGCCATAATCTTCATGATTTCCATCCTGCGTCCAACATTCCAGATGTTGGTTCAGGAACTTGGGCCTCACCTGAGCACACGCACTGCCCTGGCCACAGGAATCATAGCAAGAAACGAGGGCCATGAAAATGTACTGGGGACAGTAGGAAAGCCTCCGTAAGTCATAGGTGTCAGCTCTCTCCCTACTGGCCTCAGAAGATGGGCGTGGGGGAGGCAAGGCAAAAGGAAATGGCCCCGCTACCTCCGGATTAACTCACCCCAGAAATCCGCACTTGCTCTGGGCCTGGAGCTGCAGGGGCCTATAAATCTCCCTCCCGGTTCAGCCACTGTGAGTCAGATTGTCCTTGCTCACAGCCGATCGCAGGGGGCTCTGTGGACTTCACTCACGCCATCTCCTTTCCAGATCTCTCCATGTGTTTCGGAGACAGACAACTGGGGAAATGCCTCGAGCTTATATATATATATATATATAAAATACTAGTTCAGATGCTTGTAGCAAGCGACAAGAGCCGACTGTAGCTATCTTAAACAAAAGAGAGACGTTTTCGGAAAATCAACCCATTTCACAGAACCCAAGGACAGAGTCCCAGTGGGGCCTCGGGTATAAAGCAAAGCCTGAAACAGTGTGGAGAGCCCAAGGGTCCTCGTTGTCCATCTCCCTCTGGTGCTTCTGCCTTTTTCTCACTGTGCACAGCCTGGCTTCTCTACCCTGTGGGCCACCGTGAAGACCAGGCCGACATACAGCTTCTGAAGCTTACAGGCTCTGGCTAAAGCCGAGAGAAATGGACTCATTTCCTCTCCTCCCTCCATTTCTCCCCCCTTCTCTAGAGCTTTTGAAATCTCTCTGCCCAAATTTCAAAACCCCTACTGAACAAACTTCCGAGCCCAGCTTGGGTCAGGTAGCCACCCCTGAACAAATAAACAGTGGCTGGTGGCTGGGGGAGGTGTGTTGGGTAGAAGGTCACTTCCAGGAAAGCGGTTACTCTTGCTGAACCGAAAGGAGAGTGTGGGTGGGGCAACAATAAACCGAAAAGAAGTTTGTAGCAATATTCCTATGAACCACCAAGAAAGGGAATACAGGAAAATGAAAACAGTTTTCCCAGGGCTAGGGCATTATTTATGAAATTATTATTCTCAATTTTGTATTTTAGAACAGAATATATAGTGTGGCGATTAGAAACCAGTGCCATACCAGCGTGTGTCTGCATTCCAGCTCCACCACGTTCAGGCTGCATGGCCTCGTGCCAGTTTCACTTCAAATGGAGAAAATAATACCTGTCCAAGAGTGAAGGATGAATGAGTTACAATAACAAGAAGACAAACAATCCAATTTTAAAACTGGGCAGAGGGCCCGAATAGACATTTTTCTAAAGAAGACATGCAAATGACCAACAGGTACACAAAAAGATGTTCCACATCACTAATCGTCAGGGACACGCAAATCAAAACCACAGTGAGGTATCACCTCACACCTGTCTGAATGGCTATTATCAAAAGGACAAGAAATAACAAGTGAGGATGTGGAGGAAAAGGAACCTGTGTGCCTTGTTGGTGGAAATGCAAACCAGTGCAGCCACTATGGAAAACAGGATGGAAGTTCCTGAAAAAATTAAAAATAGAACTACTATAAGATCCAGCAATTTCACTTCTGGGTATTTATCCGAGGGAAACGAAAGCACTTATTTGAAAAGATACATGCACCTCTATGTTCATTGCAGCATTATTCACAATGGCCAAGATATGGAAACAATCTTGGTGTCTGTCCACTGATGGATGAATGGATAAAGAAGGTGTCATTGGGGCACCTGGCTGGCTCAGTCGGTTAAGCGTCTGACTCCAGCCCAGGTCTTGATTGCAGGGTTGTGAGTTCAAGCCCCACATTGGGCTCTATGCTGGGTGTGGAGCCTACTTAAAAAAAAAAAAAAAGACATCATACACACACGCACAATGAAATACTAGTCAGCCATAAAAAAGAAAGAAATCTTGCCATTTGCAACAACATAGATGAACTTAGATGGTATTTTGCTAAATGAAATAAGTCAGAGAAGACAACAACTGTATGATTTCACTTCTCTGTGGAATCTAAAATAAAACAAAGGAACAAGCAAAACAAAACCCATAGATACAGAGAATAGATTGGTTGTTGGGGGGTTGTGAAATGGGCGAAGGGGGTCAAAAGATACAAACTTCCAGCCATAAAATAAATAAATAATATACAGATGAGGACTGTAGTCAACAATAATGTATTGTAAATTTGAAAGTTGCTAAGAGGGGAGCCTGGCTGGCTCAGTCCATAGAACATGCGACACTCTTCATCTCAGAGTTGTGAATTCAAACCCCATGTTGGTCAAAGAGCTTACGTGAGAGAAGGAACGAAAGAAAGGAAGAAAGAAAAGAAAAAAGAAAAGAAAAGAAAGGAGGGAGGGAGGAAGGAAGGAAGGAAAGAGAGAAGGAGGAAGAGAGAGGAAGGGGTGCCTGGGTGGCTCAGTTGGTTAAGCGTCTACTTTTGGCTCAGGTCATGATCCCAGGATCCTGGGATTGAGCCCTGCACGGGGCTCCCCTCTCAGCAGATAGCCTGCTTCTCCCTCTCCCTCTGCTGCTCCCCCTGCTTGTGTGCACTCCTCTCTCTCTCTCTCTGTGTCAAATAAATAAATAAAATCTTAAAAAAATAAAAAGAAAGAAGGAAGGAGGGAGGGAGGATGGGGAAGAAAGAAAAAGGAAGAAAGAAAGAAATACTAAGAAAGCAAATCCTAAAAGTTCTTGTCTCAAGAAAAAAAGTTTTTGTCACTTTGTATGGTGACAGAAAATAGACTTACTGCAGTGATCATTCCATAATGTATACAAATGTCGAATCATTATATCATATCTCCGAAACTAATAAATTGTGTGTCAATTATACTTCAATAAAAAATGTAATGCCCTTCACACTTTACTGGCCCACAATTAGTGCCTCATAAGTGGCATCTAGTATTATTTATAAATTTTCTTTAAGTGGTTAAAATACCATTTCAACAACAAATAAGAAGTGAAAAGGGGGAAATTTTCTGCTGCTTTTTCTGAACCAAGTCATAAATCCTTGGCATCGTGAGAAAGGGTCTTTGCTTGGCCCGTAGGGGTGAGACTGAGTAGGGCCCTGTCCTCTCCTGGGGAAGTGGGTGGTTCCCGAGATATGAGGTTTCCAGCGCTGCCTTGCTGTATTGATTTCCTATGAAGGAATGTTTTTTCACAGAGGACCTGACAGTAGCAGAACCATTAGCAGCATCTCCTTGAGAGCCATCTGGCATTGATTTTTCCACTGTCTCCTGTAAGAGGATTCTCTAGAGCCTTAAAGAAAACAATGATTTTTTTTCCCCTTACCTCTGCAAACTGCTGACCTAGAATCACCTGATTTTTCTGTACTCGCTTCGATAACACAGAGACCAGCTAGGTAGAGGGTACTGGTCTGCTGCAGAAAAGGCCATTATTTCTGAGTTAGGCCTTATATGGGCCAGGGGCATGGTGGTTTCGTTTAAATTTTTTGCTTAGTTTTTATTTCTACAATTTTGTGTTTAGGGTAGAGTTCATCTTTGATGAATGTGAACTTTATATTACTGTAACATAAACATCATTCCATTTAATGCCCTCTTGTCCTTTGTACGACTGCTGCTCTACTGATCACTATTAAGAACTTCAGTTTTTGGCCAGCCTTCTGGCTATTTGTTCTCATTTGGCAGTGGAGTTCCAGATAATTCTCTGAAGCAAATCTAATAAAGCAATATTGTCATTAAGTCTCCTGAGTTTGTTAGTTTATGTATTATGGTTAGCAATTATACATAAAGGTTAAATATCAGGGAACTTAGAGATGCTTTTTTTTTCTTTAAGTAGAAAGGTCTTTGATTAGACTCATATTTAAATTACAAAATTAATGGCTTCAAATTTGACAGACTGTATCGATGCGTTTCTGATCACAAAATTGTTCACCATACACATGTGGGCATTTTAACAGCAGCCGGTTTCCTATGTTGAATGGTAGCTAGCCAGTTTTATATTGGAATCAATTAGAAGAAGAAAATAGGCCAATACAATTCATTAGCGGTATATATATATATATATATATATATATATATAATCGTGGCAAATTCTTA
>NC_048231.1:66612794-66617038 GCF_002007445.2 Ailuropoda melanoleuca
TCTCCCACTCCCGCTGCTTGTGTTCCCTCTCTCGCTGGCTGTCTCTATCTCTGTCGAATAAATAAATAAATAATATTTAAAAAAAAAAAAGAAAGAAAGAAAAAAGAAGGTATTGGTCAGATGCTGCATAGCTAAAAGATAAAAAGAACGTGTATCAACTACACTTAGGAAGCACAGACAGCAGGGAAGCTGCAGGTCACAACAACAGGAACTCCTATGAGGGGCAAAAAGCAGACCGTATGATGGGCAGCCCCACCAGAGGCATGTGGGATGGATGATGAAAGGAAAATTCCTCCAAAGGAAGAGTGTGTGGTGCAGGTCACAGAAGAGGAGAAGCTTGGCAGACAAAAAAACAGCAGCAGTTCACCTCACTAAGTCTTGCTCCTGGCTGTGCCCCCAGTGTCTCGGGAAACTTGCCACATAGTAGGTTCTCACCGGATGTTTGGAGAATGAATGGCATCAGAGAGAGAACTAACACTACCTGACAGGCAATGAACAAGAGTTTCGATGTTATTGCAGTCAACCTCTCACAATTCTGCAAATAAACATTACCTGTGTTTTTCAACCGAGGAAACTAAGACCAAAGCAGTAACGTGCCAAGGTCACTCAGTGAGCAAGAGAAAAATCTGGGATCTTGAAAATATACTGTGTTGCCTTCCTTCAGTGAGAAATATATAATGCTTTTTCTCCATGAGAAGTATACCTTATATTGATTTTTGTTTTGTTTAATGACATCTTTCTTCAATAGCATCTTTTTTTTTTTTTTTAATTAACAGGGTCTTAGAGGTACCTCCGTGTTATCCACAATAGAGGAAGGCCAGTACTGTATGAAGTTCATAGACACGAAGAACCAGATTTCCTGGGTGGGACTCCCAGCTCTGCTTTTTACCATAAATGTGATCTAAGGCAAGCTTCCAAGTTATCTGTACCTGTCTCTCTTGGAAATCAGGATATTAGTTACCTATATCCTAGAGATATTATGAAGATTAAATTAGTTAACACATATAAAGCACTTAGATTGATAGCTAATATATAGTTAAGTGCTATAAAAGTTTTGCTTGTTCTTTTTAACGATTACATTGCCTTCCACGGCATGAATGGAAATTTTATTGGTTGCAAATTTTTGGTGTTACAGACAATGCTACAAAGAATATTCCTAATTATACCTCCTTGTGCACATGGTTGTCCACACATTGGTTCAAGGAGTAGAATTGTTGAGTTAAAGGACATATATATGTAAAAATTGCTAATTTTTATCTATGGACATACACAGTACAAATGTCAAAATGTGCAAAAGATCATATAGTAAAAGTCTTTCTTCCCACTCCATGTGGTATCAGAGATGTTGATCGTAAGGCTTTGAAATTTCCTTTAGACTTATCTTTATACTGATGCTTTCTAGGACCTAGAATATGGATTGTGAATTTATTTCTGGCTGATACCATCATCATCATTATTGTCACCTTCATAAGTTTATTAAGTTCCTTATAGATAATATCAGATGCTTCATTTTTACCTAGCCTCCCATATTCCATTTTCCTGCTTTATTTTAGTCTTATTCTTTTCTAAGAATAGAAAAGAATATTTATTTATTTATTTATTTATTTATTTATTTCTACACAAGCTCTGTAGTAAAAGCATGTGGATTTTATTTATTTTTTAAAAAAGATTTACTCATTTATTTTAGACAGAGAGAGAGCTCGCAAGTGCATCGGTGCAAGCAGGGGGGAGGGGCAGAATGAAAGGGAGAAGAGCAGACTCCCTGCTGAGCAGGGAGCCTGACGTGGAGCTTGATCCCACCACCCTGAGATCCCAAACTGAGCCGAAATCAAGAGCAGGACACTTAATTGACTGAGCCACCCAGGCACTGCAAGCACATGAATTTTAAAGTAAAAGAAGATCTAGAATTAAAACATCGTTTTGCCACTTAGTTGTTATGTGGCCTTTGCTAAGTTAAATTCTCTGAGCCTATAAAATGGGAACAATAATATCTACCTTGTGAGATTAGTATTGAATTGCATATATAAATATATGTGTCACCTCCTACATGTCAGGTCTTTACATCCATTATTTCTAACTCACGAAGTAGTCTCCAGCAAGATAAATAGGAAGGCAAATGCAGCACGCAATGAGAAAATCAAGGAGATAATATGAGATGCATTTGGTGTAGACAGTGACCAAACTAAGACCTGAACTTTGAGTTGGAGGAAGTTGAGAGTGGTGGGTATTGGCAGGAAGTGTTCAGACAGAGCAAAAAAGCATGTGTAAAGGCCCTGAGGTCAGAGAGAACTTAATTACTCAAGGAATTGAAAGAAGTAGAGAAATTTAGAACCATGGAGAATAAGGGAGAGATTGATAGCAGATGGGGCCAAAAATGGTTATTTTGGGAAGCCTTATTGTCAGCCTATCCAATTGCCTTGTCCTCATCTTTCTTGGTAAAAGAACCCCCAGTTGTATTGTTCAGATAGCACTTCAGTCTTTTGCTAGTGATTGGTTTAAGGATGGTCATGGGACCTGATCTAGATCAGTGAGATATAAGGAGAAATCTACAAAAGCAGGCCTCTAGGAAACATTTTCCTCCCATATAAAAAGGCAGAGGTAGAAGGAGAATCCCCATCTTTCCTTTCTGGTCTTAGAGATTGTTTTGTGTAGATGTGAGTGTTGGAACTGTTCTTGCCATCTTTCTGCCCTGAGGAAGACAGTGCTGACACACTGGGGATGGCAAGAGGCTAGACACCTGAGGACATCACTGAACTACTGAGCCAACTTTGGAAGTGCTCACCTCTAGACTAATTTACCTTACATGATTTCCTTGTTGATTCAGACAGTTTTAGTTGAATTTCCCTACCACCAAATGCATCTTAATTTATTATATTTATTGAAAGAGAGAGATCACACAGGACTTTGTAGATCATATTAAAGATCTGGAATTTAATTCTAAGGGTTATGGAGAACCATTAAAAGCTTTAAGCATGGGATGAATTTTGCTTTTCAAAAGATCACTTTAGTTGCAATGTGCATAATAGATTGAACAACGGCAAGAGTGGAAGCAGGTGTAGCAGATAGAAACTGTTGCTACAGGCCACAAAGAAAATGCAATGATTTAAAATGTGTGGTGGCCATGGGGATAGAGAAAAATGAACCCATCCAAGAGCTACTGAGAGATACATTGGAGGCAGAATCGTGATTGTGATGGTCATTGATTCAATGTGAATGAGGAAGGGGAAGAAATCAAAATGGTGCCCAGGCATCTGGATTGAGCTACCAGCTAGATTGTAACTCCATTTACTAAGAGAGGCATAAACAACTGGAAATAGAACAGGTAGGAGTTTACTATAATGAGTTCATTATTGGACAGATTGAACTGAAGGTGCCTGAATCAATAGGTGGATATGTCAAGTAAACAATTGGACGTTTGAGTGACCCAGAGGAGAGATAAAGTCTTAGAATCTGTCTTTGGAAGAAAGATGATTACAGAATCTATGTGAGTTTTGAGATTCTTAGAGAGGGAACAAGGAATGAGAAAAGGTCCTAAGACAGAATCCTAAGACCTCCAGCACTTAGCTTTTCCATGGAGAAGAAGAGGCCAGTGAAGGAGATGGAGAAGAACAGCCAGAAGGAGGGAAAGCCAAAGAGGTTCAACAAGGAGGGAGTGCTCAACACCAACGAATGTAGTTGAGAAGTCAAGGAAGAAAAAGACTAAAAAGATTCTATTGGATTTAGCCACATGAAGGCCACTGGTGACACTGGTGATGACGCAACTTTTAGACAGATGGAAGTGGAGTGGTCGGTTCAGAACCCAGGTTGGACTGGATAAAGCAAGGATAATTAAGAAATGGAGACATAGATGGTAGACAAGCAGGTCAAGAAATTTAGTCTTCAAGAGGACATAGGGCAGAAGCTGAGGGACATGTGGAATCAAGGGAAGGGTTTCCTTTTCCTTTTTTTTTTTTTTTAAAGATTTTATTTATTTATTTTATAGAGAAAGAGATCATGTTTGAATGTGTGCACACGTGAGTGTGGGGGAGAGGCAGAGGGAAAGAGAGAATCTTAAGCAGGCTCCACACTTAGCACGGAGCCCAATGTGGGGCTCGATCTCACCACTCTGAGATCATGACCTGAGCCAAAAGCAAGAGTTGGATGCTTGACCAACTGAGCCACCCAGGTGCCCCTGTTTTTCTTTTAAAGATAGGGATGGTGGGGTGCCCTCTCCCTCCCCCTCTGTTCCCCCATCCACCCCCACC
>NC_048231.1:66617138-66622450 GCF_002007445.2 Ailuropoda melanoleuca
TCGATCCCAGGACCCTGAGATCATGACCTGAGCTGAAGGCAGACGCTTAACCATCTGAGCCACCCAGGCGCTCCAGATCAGGTTTATATTTTTAAGATAACTGCTCTCTCATGTGAGTGGAGAATGGCTTGGAGGGGGCAAGGGTGGGATTGGTGGAGTCAAGTCAGTGGTTATTGGGATGAGTCAGGTAAGGAAGCTGGATTCTGGTGAGAGCATTAGATAGGGAATAATAGGTTGTTTCAAGGAGCACTTAGGAGAGAGAATTGAAGGAAATTGGCAACTGACTGGATGTGGGGCTGAGAGTATAAAGTGTCAAAAATACCTCCTAGATTTCTGACATGGGTAAGTGTAGGTGAAGATGCTGATACAGGGAGCAGATCTGGAGACGAATCCACAAAATTTAAATATGTTAACATCTGAACTGCTAAGGGGAAGATACTATTATACAGAGTCTAGAGATCAAAAGAGAGATTATGTGCTATGGGTCTGAATTTTTTTAGAGAACATTTCTTGATTGTTAATCTACATTATAGCCTGCTATGCTTTCTGAGTACCCTGCCCTTGCTTTCTCTTTGTACTGTTTATCACCATTTGGAATTACGCTTTTGTGATTTTTAAATTTATGTCAGTTATCCCCACCAGAGTTAAGTTCCATGAGGTTAAGGACTATGTCTGTTTTATTGGTGACTGTGTATGTACCCAGCACTTTGAAAAGTGACTGGCACATAGTTAGTGCTTAATATATTTTTTTGAATATTTATCTAAGACCCAATAACCTACTCATGGCTGTCTGACTACAGAATTTATACACGGTCTTTGGAGTCGGACTTCCTGGGGCCAAATGTGAATTCTCTTACTCATCATTTGTTATGTGGGGACATTATTATCTAAGTTTTTGTTCATTTTTTTGTAAAATGAGGAAAAAGATGGCATTCGTGTCACAGAATGGTGAGTAGTTGTAAGGGAAAATGATAAAATATATATGGCATTTAGCACTGTCTGGAACATGGTAATCAATAGCTTTTTACATTGGCAATAAGAGATTATTACTTTGATATTTTTTGTCATCATGTAAAATTCAACATGCACAAAGTCAAACTCACTATAGCATTCTGTCATCCAATTTTTTATCCCACCTTTGGTGTCTGTTAGAAACAAGAACATTTTCTCAATTTTCACCCTAATCATTCACCAGTATTTTTATTTTTCCTTTGAGGTATTATATCTGTCCCTTCCTTTTTATGTTATTGCTCTTGCCAGCAATGTTGCCATTCCTTTTAGAGTCATTTTAGACTCACCTTATTCTTCATCGTCCTGGCCGGATCTCCATTCCACAAGGCCTGGCCTTAATATCTCTGTCCCCAGTACCAAACAGTTTCCTGTCCACTTGTCCAGGTGTGGGTTCCCCCCCTTAGATGATAAGCACTGTTAGAGCAAGAGCAGTGGCTTATGTTTCCTCTGCCATCTCTTACAGTGTCTTGTATAATTTTGTGTCTAGACACTCCATGAATTTATCAATTCATTTGTCAGTATACAGTCCCCAGATTTCTAATTTGTATCAAGAATGCTTATCTTTGTTGTTCGAGGAATACCAAGAGGAAGAAAGAAACTTTTAAGAAAAGTAATAAAGAGATGTGAGAGAATTGATGTGTAAAGTTGGATATGAAATTTCGGAAGACAGTGTATTCTAAGACAGCTACCTCAATGGGTCCTAGGTGGATATTGGTAAAACGAGGATTTGTTTTCACTTTTCCACTTGCTTTTATTTTTGGCTTTTGTTAAGCAATCATAACAGTTTCCTTGACAGGGTAGATCTCGTGTTTGAGGTGTAACTTCCGTAGCTCGGCAAAACGAAGCGGTGTGGGTCGGCCACCTTACCACAGCTGTGCAAAGCTTCCTTTAGCGCAAGATCTTATCAGAGTTTCTGATGAAACATTTAGTGGAATATGTGTTATTGAGCCAAAGATCCCTCATGGTTAGGATCTCTGAATGTATATCTGGAGGAACAAGGGCTCTTTATTCTGCCTTGGTAAAAATGGACTGTAAGAGCTGTCTTTTATGTTTGCTCTTAATGGGGCCATTAAGTATACTGTGTATTGTGAATTCATGTAATACTGCTGGATATATTATAAAGCCATGGTATTTATATCTTTCCCTGAGGCACAGGATTTCCTTTTACTTACTATGGCCATCTTCAAAATTAAAATCCATCTGTTGGTTCTTTTTAACTCTCTCTGTTTTCCTTTCCCTCTGTCTCTTCTCACAGTTTTGTTTTTTTCTTTCCTTTCCTCCATCTTGCTTGCTGTCTTTCCCCTCTCCCCTTTTTCTTTCTCACTTCTTACTATCACCAGGTTAGATAATGGTGTCCAAAAAAAGTAAATTTGAGTTAATATGTCTTTCCACTTTATTTTTTGTTGTTGTTAAAGATTTTACTTATTTATTTGAGAGAGAGAGAGCAAGAGAGAGCATGAGCAGAGGGAGAAGGAGAAACAGGCTCCCCGCTGAGCAGGGAGACTGATGTGGGACTCGATCCTAGGACCCTGGGATCACAACCCGGGCAAAGGGTAGACGGCAGATGCCCAACTGACTAAGCCACCCAGGTGCCCTGTCTTTCCACTTTAAAAAGCATATGCTTTCTAGGGGCATCTGGGTGGCTCAGTGGGTTAAGCTTCTGACTCTTGATTTTGGCTCAGGTCATGAACTCAGGGTCCTAGGATTGAGCCCTGCGTTAGGTTCTGCACTCAGTGCAGTCAGCTTGAGGATTCTGTCTCCTTCTCCCTCTGCCCCTCCACCCCCAACTCTCATGCATGTGTGCGCGCGCGCTCTCTCTCTCTCTCAAATAAATAAATTAAATATTTAAAAAATAAAAATAAAATAAAAAACATAAGCTTTCTAGAAGAACTAAACTCAAGAACTCAACATTTGGGTCTTCTAAGTGTTAGAGACATTTCTAAAGTGTTTTTCTTGATAATGCCTTAACTTTGTCGTACTCATGTCGTGAATGCATCCTTTTACTCAGCTGACCCCACGATATGACCTTATTTGCAATAATGAAAGTAATAAAGCTGGATCACATAAGACTTCATTGAGCCCCTTTTCAACAGGGACTTTATTTTGAATTTGCTTTTATATAGGTTTGCCTCAGCGAAATGAGGGCACACATAAGATCTTGTCAGAAGTATATAGATAAGTATGGACCGCTGCAGGAACTTGGGGAGACGGCAACCAGGTTTGTTTCGACACAGTGCAGTTGAATGTTAAATTTGATATGCCTGTAAAGAAGTTAATAGGCTGGAAAGGTTAGCCTTCTTATTGTGAAAATATGTATAGAGTTGTGTTTAGGCTCTGAACCATAACACCTATTATTGGTAGTCATTTGTTAACGGCAATAATTATGAAAGAAGTTTGCTTTCTTTACTTGAAAAATGTTGCACGAGGGGAACCAACCAAGTACTGGAGAGATTGGGAGAACTTCCTCAGACAAGTTTGTATTAAGGAAGATCCAAAAATAGAATGTGGAACTGTTCAAGTTCCGCAAGGCTCTGCTTTCTGACTAATGGCTTGAAGCAGGTCCTGGTTCAGAGTCTACTCTTTTTCACCCTTCCACTGCCACTGCTCAGTGCCCCAGCTCATTTCCTCTGGTTTGCTGGTTTGGCTTTAGAAGGTAGGAAGTGACATCTCAGCGTATAGGCTAACAAGGAAGAACAGGCCTGGGCCAGGCGTCCTGAACCTGTTACCTTTTTGGTGGGTCATCTTTTATGGGGCTGGAGGAAGGATAGAGTGATTAGTAGGGGCAGTGGAGAATATTGATCCTTATTTGTTTTTCCTTTAAAAGAAAAAAAAGAAAAGAAATGAATCTGGGCCATTACTATCGTGATAGGCCATGGCCTATCCTGTAATTACAAAGTTTGGAGTCTCTGTCTCCCAACAAAATAAGGAAATGATTTGTGTTTCCCTCCATAGGCTAATGGCTTGGAAACCATTAAATCTACTTATAAGCTCAGTTACAAATTGTGGTAGTCAGTAGGAGTGTGATTTTTTTCTCTCTCTCTCTCGAAGGAAAATGTTACTCTTACTTATTTTAAGAAAATACACTCAAAGCTTAAATTTCCTAACCTGAAAGTCTAAATGATTGCCCTGCTTCCTTTTGTTTTACTAGATATTGCTTTGCAAATATATCCATTATTGTAGGATTAGTTTTATACCGTGATGTTATAAATTTTAAATGAGGATTTTAGCTCAAAGCAGAGTATGAATTCTGTTAGATTGGCTGCAAAGACCAATAAGAAGGAAGGATAATAAATGGGTTAAGAAAATGTATGGGTTTGATTGCAAGGTCGATAGGCTTTATGAAAATTTAAAAATATATGCGAGCTAATTTAAATCCTCATTTCTCCTGCTAATTAGAAGTAAATATTAAGGAATTAAAATAACAGAAAATGAGGACGGTTGTTGATTAATCAGTCTTACAAGATAGATTGATACTTGCATTTAAGATAGAAATCTTTGCTTTACGAAAGAACTTACTACTACATAATTGAAATTTTTAAAATTCTTATGCAGGGAGCTTATCCAGAGTACAAGTGTCAGGGAACAGGAAGTTCTATCTATGATAGAAAGTGAGCAAAAACTTCCAAGCCTCCATATTGTCCCTATGAGTTTAAGGCAGCACTGTCCCATAGAACACATAGGTGATTTTATATTTTCCCATATAATTTTTAGTATATTTTATTTAACCGAAGATAGCTTAAATATTATCATTTGAACATGTAATCAATATCAACATTATTGAGATATTTTACTTTTTTTAAATATGAAGCCTTTGAAACTCAGTGTGCATTTTGTACTTGCAGCATAACTCAATTTCAATAGCCACGTTTCAAGTGCCAGCAGACGTATACGGCTACTAGCTCCTGGAGCGAACAGCACAGATGGAAGGGACAAATGCCCCTCAGATACACTGGTAGTTATATATGCCAGCAGAGCTGGAGAGCAAGTAACACCCGGTTATGTGACCTGAATTAGGAAAGGGGGGAAGAAAAAGAAACAGGGAAAGTAACCCAGGGACAGCTGGGTGATGTGATCCCCCAGTTCCTCAGTTAATGGTGCTCAGATCGCACTTCTCTTCCAAAGAGAATAAAGTGCTTCATGTTTGCTATAACTGTTTCTTTACCGTGTCCCTATGAGGATACTTACTTTTCTCATGGGAAAAAACGTGGGCGTCTGACCATTATCAGGATGGAAAAATAATGTCAAATCAGGAAGAATGAGGGCTGGAAACTAGATCTGTCTGCATTCTTTTTTTTTTTTTT
>NC_048231.1:66622550-66639005 GCF_002007445.2 Ailuropoda melanoleuca
TGTGTTCCCTCTCTCGCTGGCTGTCTTTATCTCTGTCAAATAAATAAAATCTTTAAAAAAAAAAAAAAAAACACCTTACTTCCTCAGGGAAGCCCTCCATGACATTCAAATTACTTTCAGCTCTTGCTTTTCTCCCCCTTTTTTCCTCATTTATCACAATTTGTAATTGGGTGTTTGTGTCACGTCTGTCTTTCCCTGTAAGGTATCAGGTTCACAAAGTCACGGAACATAACTTCTTTGTTCAGCACTGTCTGCCCACCTTTGGCAGAGAACCTAGCGCATAGGAGGATAGAGTGATTGTGAAAAATAAGATATTAAAGAAGAACATAATTCCATTCACCCAGATTCAAGGGTTGCAGCAGTCTTTTATTTTCTGCCTTGCTCCCGAGATTCATTCCTTAAGGGAAGGGACAAGACTTTTATTGGTTTGGAACATAAACTATGGTGACTAGAGCCTGAGCCACCTGCCCCACAGTGGTTTATTTCGGTGGGTATTTAGAATGTCTGTGACTCGACTGGGCAGTGGGAGTGTATATGCATAAATGTTTTGGAAGGAAGAAAAATCTTTATTAAATTTGCTTTCAGACTCTTGCTAAATTAGATGTGCAATCTGGTACCTTCATTTTGGTTACATATTTGCCTGTAATTATTTTCAGTGCATGTCTCTTTTCTCTTTTTTTGGATTCAGGAATTTTAAATTTCTTCTCCAAATGGCACTTGCCATCAGATAATTGCTGTGGAGGTTAATCTAAACCACAGATAGAACTGGGTGTCCCTTGTAATAGATGTTCTGAAGGATTGAAGTTGGTGGTAGCTTCTGGTATGGTGGCTGTTTTCACCCATGGAGTTCACCATCACATACAGTCCATACTGAGATGAGGTCAGCATCTTTTGAATATACACTGTGCATTGATTGATTCCTAATATGAGTATCATGGCCTGGGAGTATTGAGTGGAGGCACATAATAAAGGATGAGCTGATGTTAGTGAATTGGCAACATGAGTGAGAACAGTCTCTTACCATTCCTTTCTCCTTCCTGTTCTTACCCTTTCCTCCCTCAGGTCTGATCCCTCAATTTAGGACACAAAATAAATCCGATTGTCTTCCAATGGCCTTCTGGAAGAAACCTCTTGAGTTACACAACTAACTATTATGTACGGAAGAAGACTGAAGTGTCCACTAGCTCCTGTCAACATCAGACTAAAAACAAAAACTACTTTGCTTAAAGTTCCAGGCTTTCTGTATCTTTCCCCTTCACTAGATCTGGAATCTCCTTAATAGTCGGGTCAGGGCTTAGCATCTCTGTACCTGTGACTCCTGACATGGGGCCTACAGAAACCACAATAGGTGCTCAAATAAATATCTGTTAAGCAGAACTGGTCCCAACATATCCTTCCAAAATCATCTACCACTTCCCCCACATGCCCTACCTTCAGCTTCCCAGAGCTTTTCCCATCCTGAAGCAGGCCTGTCCATTAAGGATCTCCTGCCTTTTCCCATATTGATTTCTCTGCCTGTGATACTCCTCACTCTGTTATTGCTGGCTCATTCTTCAAGACTCATTTTAGTTACCAACAGCTTGGCTGAAGCCTTTCCTGATTTCCTGGGCAAACTTAATGATTCCCTTTTTAGGTCTTGAACTGCCTTTCTAAGTATAACACTTGAATATATGATGTAACATCTTGAGTATAGCACTTGCTATGCAGTGTTGAAAGTATCTGCTTACGTGATAACAATAGCAACCATTTATCATTTGTGCCAAGGACTGAACTAATATAATGACCAACCTTCATAATGTTAAATGACATCTTTTAAAAATACAAACAGCTCTGCCTGGCAGTGCTAATTCTCATTTTGCAGGATGAGATTAAATTACTTGCCAAGGCTAAGTCAGTGAGAGGCAGGGATGACATCGGAAACTATTTTCCGGGTACTGGGAATGCAGGAGTGAACAGGACATGTGGAGTTTCTTCCCTCATGGAGCAAGAACAAGGATCAAATAGTAGTAAATCCATGGTGCTTATTAAATACCTAGTATGTAGCCGGCCCGTGGAGGACATTATCTCTAAACATCATAAGCACTCTACAAGTGAGGCGGTGCTACCTCCACTGCACAGAAGAGGGTAGTTCACGTGCTGAAGGTCAGTCACACAGCTAGGAAGAGCTGCTGCTGGGATTTGAAGGCTCTCTGACTTCACAGGCCAGGCAACCCAACTGTATGTTCACGGGTTTCCATTTTCCAGGTGCTCAGCACATAGTAGAGGCACCGTAAAGAGTACTGAGTGAACAAATTTCTATAACTAGTGTCCCTTCATTCAGATCACAAAAAAATTAATGTTGCTTTTTTGTTAAAATATTTCTTGGTCTCAGCTGTGTTCTCATCACTATGTAGGGGTCCCAGGGGGGGATTAAGTGGTATCTTGGGATAGCCAGTGTTGCCAAGTAACCAAGATAGCTAGAGCATTAGAAAATCATAAATTACTATAAAGGGATAATAACTTAAATGATGTAATTCTATTAAAAATAAGACAAATATTAATGGAATAGAGCAAAATTCAGAAATAGAACCATGTATAGATATTGAACGTACTGAAACAGAGACCCCCTCCATAAAACAATAAGAATTACATAAAGACCTCATTTACATTTAAAGAAAGATGTTACCATCCAAACAGATAAATTAAGCACTGTTATAATATGAAAAGAATGTTGAGTTGTCTATTAGGAGGCCTCGATCCCAGTTCTGATACTTATGGTGGTATAAATTTAAGGTGATTTTTTTTTTCCTTTCTGAAATTGAGTTCATGAAAGAAACAGGATAATAATTAATTCACTAGGTTGTTGTGAGGATCAAATAAGAATACCACTTAATTTAATGCCTAACACATACCTCACTCTCAGTAATCATTCTGCATCTGATATTTTAAAAAATGAAAATGTGGAGAAGTAGAATTAAAAAAAAACCCTAGGTTAAAATGTAATAAAGCAGTGAAAAAAATGTCATAAAGTAGTATATATTTTTTAAAGATTTTATTTACTTGAGAGAGAGAGAAAGAGTGGGTGTGAGTAGGGGTTAGGGGAGGAAGGAGAGGGAGAAGCAGACTCCCACCAAGCAAAGAGCCCAATGTGGGGCTCAATCCTAGGACCCTGAGGTCATGACCTGAGCTGAAGGCAGACGCTTAACCACCTGAGCCACCCAGGAGCCCCGACTCTTTCTTTAACATATACAACTTTAGGGGTATATGTCACACACTCATGCAAAACTGGTGAAATCTAAGTAGGGTTTGTAGTCTAGGTAATTGCCAGTTTCCTGGTTTTGATAATGTACTGCAGTTTATAAGGTATTACCATTGGAGAAGCTGGGTGATGGAGTCATGGGACCTCTTGCATTATTTTTGTAATTTCTCATGAGTTTATAAATACTTGAAAATGAAAATGGTTACTTTTTAAAGTCATTAAGTATTTCAAGAGGGAGACAACTAAGTAAATTATGGTACATCTACTAACTGCAATATTTTTTAAATAATAGACTGATAAATATGAAATAGCTATACTGTTAAGTATAAGAAATGCATATGAAGAAATAAATGCAATTTTATTTGGTTAGTATTATGAAGATTTATGCAGTTTTAAAATATGCTGAGGAATGGCCAATAGATTCATAAAGTTAAAATTCACTTTGTTGAATGGTTATTTAATTTTTTAATTCTGACACTGATTATTTTCAATTCTTTCTTAACTCCTGATTTTCTTTATTTCCAGTTCTGTCCACTTTGCCGTTTACTACCTAATGAGAATCCAGGCAGCTTTAGTGGCAGTTTAATAAGACATTTGCAAGTCAATCATACTTTGTTTTATGATGATTTCATAGTAAGTATATATATTTTTTTACTTTTACATTATGTTTCTGTGTGGTGTGTGTTAGGCTTACCTTTTTAAATCCAAGTGAATAAAATTATAGCAGAAAAAAAAATGTGTATAGACCTGAAGTTAAGTATCAGCATTAAGTAGGAAATTATAAAAATATAATGTTTATAAACTTAACTATTGATATTATCTGCCTTACACAAAATTATTTTCTTTGTGATCTAGATAATTAGTCATTGTATAAGGTACTAGATTTCACTTTCAAATTATTTTAATTTCTACTCTAGTCCCCTCCTTATATATAGTTTTAATTTTTATGAAGTTGAAAGCTTATGTATCTGAGATGAGATGAAATCACATCAGTAATGAAATGGCTCAGTTTGTTCTGCAACCAGTTGCTATTACAGTCCATTGAATGGATAATAACAGATACGGCATTATTAGTGTAGTAAGACACACGGGCCTCATTTTTTATTTAAATTCCATGACACACGAAACTCATGTCTATTGAATGTTTTTAAACTGAAAAAAATTGTATTATGAAAAATTATAAACATACAAAAGCAGACAAAATAGTGCCACGGACCCCCATATTTCAATAACGACCCATCAGTAACTACCAACTATCTCATTATATTAAGAATTTTTTCCTTTCCATTCATTGAGAAATAATTGACATGTAGCACCTGGTAAGTTTAAGGTATACACTAAAATGACTTGACTTACATAGTGTGACATGATCGCCACAATAATTTTAGTTAACATCCATCATCTCCTATAGACACCAAAAGAAATTTTTTTTCTTTGTGATGAAAACTTTGTGATGAAAACTCACTTATCAGCTTTCAAATATACCATACATTAGTGTGAACTATAGTCTTCATGTTGTACATTTCATCCCCAGTATTTATCTTATAAGGGGAAGTTTGTACCTTTTGATCCCCTTCCTCCCAACCCCCTTCCTACAACCCAAGAAATCTTTTTTTTTTTTTTAGGATGGAAGAAAAGTTAGATGTAGTATGAATAGTTCTAACTTATGACTGTATTTCCCATGATCAGGAATGAGAATAACAAGCGAAAAGTTAATGTAGCCTTTGTTCTGCTTCTCTCCATGTGTTGCCATGCGAGGGTAACGTGTTATTTCCTGAGTCCCTTTCAGCAAAGGGGTATTGCCTATTATGGAAGGAAAATCCCTCATAGCCATGTTGTGAAATAGTATATTTTATTGTTACCACTATCTAAATACATGAAATACTTAGGCTAAATTTAACTTTGCATGTAATTTTCACGTGATTTTTTGACTGCTGTCTTTTTATGCAATTTCAAGATAGAATTTAATAATTGTTGAAGATCATCCCTTGAAAGTATTCTCCCCACTTTCTGATCTGCCCACTATGGTTATCCAGATTCAACACAAGGAGCTTGGGGTCTGACCTGGGTTTGAGTAACAGCTCTGTCTTGGTCGCAGCTCTATGACCGTGGGAAATGTATTTAACCACTGAGCCTGTCTGTTCATGTGTTAAGTGAGGAGAGTAAAAACACTTCGTCCCCAAAGCTGTTGTGAGGATTGAATGAGATAGTGCATGTAAAGTGATTTGCACAGTTTGGGCAAGAATGTTAGGGCAGCTGGAGATGAGGCGAGGGTAAATGGTGGTACTAGGACCACTTGAAGAGTTGAGCAGGCTACACAACAGAAGTTCCAGCATCAAATAATGTCTTTTCTGGCCACCGAAGCACACAGGGCTTCTCATTTTTACAACACATAGGGCTTCCTCTTTACCTTAGCTCCATAAGATGTTCTAAAAACCAGGTTGATTTCATATTTGTTCTAGCTGTTAATGTTCAGTCCATTCTTCTCAAGATTTTCCAAAGTATGATACAGGGCTGGTCAGGAGGAAGCAACTTTGATGAAAGTACTTTCAACCCACTCAAAACTGTATTCTTGGTTGTGGAAATGAGATGGAATCATTCTTATTTGTTTTGACTTTTTGGTTTCCTGAGCTACCAAGTACCAGACTATGCACTTTAAGAATATTATCTCATTTTATTCCTTACAGTAACTTCTGTGAAGTGAATATTGTGTTACTGTCCTCACTCAGCTATAAAACATCTGAAGCTTAGAGGTTAATAAATTGCCTAAGAACAAGCCAGGATTCAGTCCAGATCTTGTGCTCTTCTGGGCTTTATGGCTTTCCTTTGGATTTTGTTGATTTGCCTTTATGCTTTCATGTTTTAGAATGGATTTCCAATAGAGATTTTACTTTTTTTCTTTTTTTTTTTTCAATTTATTGCAGAAGAGGAGATGTTGCAGAGAATAGGGCTCTTAATAGTGTTTATTTACAGAATGTGCTGACTTAAAGTTTTGGAAGCCATTTTGACCATGGGGAGGCAGGGAGAAAGAGAGTTTTGTGTTCAACATGTTTTTCAGAAAGATAGTAGTACTGCTGAGATTGGTGAATTCTAGGGGAATGTTTTGACTTTTCTCCGTATTACATGTTTATTTGGAACATAGCACCCTAACCAGGATCTATAATGTTGACTAAAATGACTAATTTAAATTCCAAATCAAGACTATTTTACTCTGACAATAACTAGTTAATTGTTAGGCAGTAAAATTAAGTAGAAAATGCACTAGCCCCAAAACAAAAGTCCTGGGGTTTATGACAGTTTTTGTGAAAATTTGGACGGGTCACTAAATTCAGGACTCTGCTTTCCTGCAAAATGAGGCAGTGCCCTGACCCTTATTTTCCAGTTGCTGAAAACTATCATCTCTGACTGTGTTTCTAATTATTTTTCTTTATTTGTAGGATTTTAATATAATTGAGGAAGCTCTTATCCGAAGGGTCTTAGACCGGTCACTTCTGGAATATGTGAATCACTCAAACACCACATAATTTTATTAAAAGGAAAGGAAAGGAAAGGAGACCATACAATTGCACCATTTGTTAAGATGCTGCTTGAACAATTGGAGGGGAATTGGCAATGTTCGATGGGCAAAAATGTACAACACTGTTATACGTTTGTCCATGTTTATTGTTATATTGCGTTTTAAAACTGCTTTCATTTTGATGGCTTAAATCTGTTTTACATTCTTGAGTTTTTTAGACACTTAACAACAAAAAATAGTCTCCGTCAGCCCTTAATATATGGAAGAGAATATAAGGCCGGATATGTAGGTGAGGGATCTTTCTTTGCAAATTGGATGATACTGTGTGTAATGCTACATATTAATAACTACTGTCATGGTTGAGCAAGATAACTAATCTTTGTTCTATGTAAAAAGATGGAAAGTGAAACCAAGTGTGGACATTCAAGGAAATATGAAATCTGTTCTAGTGCTTATCTAATCTCTAATAGAATATTATGAGTAGCCTTGTATCAGAGTAGGAGAGGAAAATTTTGGAAGTCAAGAAAGTCCACTTAACCAAATTGTAAAACATAATACTGTAACAAAATAAATTTTGTGTTAGGAATGTATACTTAATTCTTTGGCTTTTTATAACTATGCACAATAAGAATTTAATATTTTTCAAATATTTGTAGCTTATTATTTAGAAATATTTCTATAGTATAGGCAATTTCTTAAGAACCTTCAACTGATATTTATAGTAGAAGTGTTCACATCCATAATTTTTAGTGAAAAACCCTAAGGGCTTTCATTTTTAAAAAATTTTTTTCCTTTAGAAAAAAACACAAAATATAAATACTGAAAACCAAACAAAACATAGGTCCTTACATCATGATAAGGAAACACTGTTTTAGAACTCTGCCAGCCACTCTGGTTGTCCTCTGTGTGTCCAGTCACAGTTATCAACCCTCTTCCCGAATTCCACAGAAGTAACCACTACAGTGATACCCATTGTAACCACTTCCTTGTGTTTCTTTATTAGTACCCAAGTGTGTATCTCTATATACTGTGTTTTAATCGTATCCATTTAAAATTGTTTTATTGGCTACATCTTCTACATCTTTTTAATCTGTAGGTTCTCCCTTCTTTCTTTTCCTTAGGATTTACTGAAGAACTTGGTGTCGTGGCCTATAGAGTTTCCCACAGTCTGTATTTTGCTGATTGTGTAGTCATGGTGCAATTCAGCACGTTCTTTCCTCTGGATATTGACACATGGATCCAGATGTTTGAATAGACTCAGGTCCAGTCCTTTTTGGCAAGACTATAGGTCATGGTGTGTTCTTTCATTAGAGGGCACACAATGTCTTGCTCTCCCTATTTGTGATGTCAGCTGAAATTGATACTCAATGCCTACATCCATTGATTTTTGAGTTGGAGGATATTCTAATTCTATCATTTCTCTTTCATTTATTAGTTGGAACACTTTGATAAAGACTTGTTCCCCCGCATCTAGTATTTGGTTAACCCCTGGTCAAGTTTGTACAGGAAAGAAAAAGTAAATATTTGTATTTTCCTTTCATTTATTAATTTTCAAGGTAATAAACTTGCTTCCTATTACCTTCTAGATAGCACTTCTTTTTTTCAGTGTTATGAACTCATGGATTCAAACATATTTGATAGGCTTCAACCCATTTCAAATATTACCTTATTGAAGTCCAAATTGTCCCATCTTTGGCCATTGGGAGCCTCAGACCATTGCCTCTGAGTCATTTTGACACTACACTAGCTGTCTTTATTAGCTTCCTTGCTATCCCAGAAGACAAGATACTCCAGGCTCAACTTTTGTGTTTCCTGCCTCAGACCTGGAATGAGCCATTTCTCTAAGAAGCTTGGTTACTTTCAGTGAGAAATGGTATTTCAAAACCATAACCAGGGCTCTAAGGAGGCTCATTGCTATTAGATTGGCCATTGTTTCTAGGAGAGAGGTAGGAAATCTCTATTTTTTTTAATAAGATAAAACACTTTGTGAGTTTATTGTGAAACTTCCAAATCAAATTGAGTACTACAGAGTTTTTACTTATTCCTTTCTATTACAACTGTGTTGCCATTTTCTAGACTGAGAATCCTGGTTTTCAAGGACACAGAGCATGATAGAGTTAGAATATCCCACAATTATTCATTTCCTTTATTTACCTTACACAGGCAGCAGCCACAGAATAACAATGTAATAACAACCATCACCAGTATGATAACTGAATCAATTAAAATTTTTTCATTTGCTCTTCCCTTTCTCTATTTCTAAAAGTCATACTATGTCAGCATTTCCAGAACATATTTGTAGAACATACTATACTCTCTTCCTTCTATCCCTCATATAGTCTTAGTTCTTCAAATAACAATATATTCAGTGCTTGCTACTAGTGTTTATCTGATGGCTCTATTTTTCATATCTGGCTCTTGAATGACGAATCCAGGATGTAGAATGACGTCTCTGTACTGTAAGCAAGCAAAGGAAGCTATGAAGACTCGTGATAACAACTGAGGATAAAATATTTGGCTGTAGTTAGCTTTTTAATTGTCATCACTTACGAACTTTGTTCCTTACACATAAATGTAGTCATAATCACGGTGCCACCAATTTTTTATAATAAATTATTTATTCCTTCTTTAAAGATTTTCTTACTATTCTGCCATCCACTGTGAGGTAATTAGAAAAACGTAAAACCAGACAAAATCTAGAGGGCCTTATTCCCTCCCTTTTAGACACTAGTTTCAAGCTTGCTTTTCACAGCTGCAGACAAATAAGAACAGATTTTTAGTTTCACAAGCTCTTGTCCTGCAATTTGGATGGGTCATCCAATAAAGCAAAACCCGCTGGACAACAAGTGCAAAAAGAGAGGAATTTTTCAGAGATAATCAAACTGAAAATCTAGTCCCTAAAAAATAAAACAATATATTTTTGAGCATCAGGACTGACCATCCAGAAAATAAATCTTCGTTAGTTCAGAGCAACACAAAAGGCATCTTTAAGTCTGTAAAACTTGAAAAAACTTTAAAACCTGGATTTTAAGTAAAGCTTTCAAAAGTCATCTACCACTATTAACCTCAGTGCAGCAATTCTGCAGCCTGTCCCTGGATTCCTCTTAGGATAATTTTGCCACCTACAGGACAAATGGGGTGCTGGCCGCCTGAATTATTTTGCCTTCTGAATTATTTTGAGTTCTAAAATGGTGAAGTGCAAATACTCATTGTTTTCACGGTGCCTTTAACCTTTTATAAAAAGGAATTTATAATTCATTGTTTTAAAAAATGAAAACCATAAATCAAACCATCATACTGTACACCTTAAACCTTATACACTGATCTGTGTCAACTATTTCTCAATAAAGCGGGGGGGGGGCCATAATGAAAACCAGTATTTGCAGCTGTTGACTACTAACAAAAAAGTTTCACTCACTTTCTTTATAGCGCCTCAAGATGCATTTTTTTCCAAGGCCTTATAAGGGAAAAACTGATTGACATGTTATTCTTTAAAAGCTAAAGTCTTCTTAACCAACAAAAACCTATGGAGATTTTCCTTCATGTACTTTTTCACCCAAGTTTCTAAAATGTAGGTTGAAAAATTGGATAGTGAATCTATGATAAACAAAGCTTCAGATCAGATCTCCTAAGAGATCCTGTCTCCAGTGTTGTTGCTTCATTTCTTTTCCTGGTGCTAGGTCTCTTTCATTTTGAATTGAGGTTAATCCAGTTATTAAAAGTTTATGATATCATCATTTGTACCTTTGGACATTGAAGTTATTTTAAAAAGTCACTAAGAGAGTTCTTTTATTATTCAATTGCAGCAACAAATCTGTTTAATGATCGGAATTTAAAATGTACATTTCTTTTCCTTCTGTAAATATGTATTATTGTTAGAAATAAAGAATGGCAGGACCATTGCTTTCATTAAAATATCCAGTGTCTGTTCTTAAATATGGATCTTGATAATTTTTTACAAACTTCGCTTTTTAAGTTGTCATCATTTGGCAATATCTATCACAAGCATATACGTTCATTTTAGGCCAGTGGTTCTCAAATGGGGGCAATTTTGCCTTCCAGGGGACATTGGCCATGTCTAGATACATTTTTGGTTCTCATAACTGGGGTGTGCTTTTGGCAGGGATGTGAGTAAAGGCCAGGGATGCTGCCTAACATCTACGATGCATAGGACAACTCTCCACAGTGAAGAATTACCCTGCTCAAAATGTCAATAGCGCTGAGGTTGGATTTAGGCCAAGGTAATGCTGAGCGTCATGGAGTTAGTACTAGTTCGGTTTCCAAGGGGCTTCGTTGAAATTTAAAAGGTAAGATGTAAATGGGACTCTATAAATCCTACCCCTTGCTAAATACATATGAAGTTTTGGGTGGCAGTAGCTATCATATGTACCCCAAATGAGAATATGTTCAAACATATGAAAGCTTTTTGGATTTTTCACAAGAAGAGGTACAGGCCAGAACACAGATGTTATTGACATGACCTCTGATGACTGTTTACTGAAAGTAAAAGATAGAGGCAACCCAGAATGGGTTGAGAAGACTTACCTTTATCACCTAGATTATCTTTACTGAAGATAAGACAAAATATTGCAGAAGGACACCTATGTATGAGATCCTTGAAGTTAAGAAATATTTAAATTTCTACCTTATTACTGGAAAATCATTTGATTTTTAATCATGGTGTCAGAGAAGGCCACATATGGGTCTTGATTAAGGCTAGTCATTGCCGAAAAGCAGCCATATGAGAGCCCAGTGAAGGTGAGAGATTAGTCAAGATAGAGTAGGTCATGCTGCTATTACAAACAACCCCTAAATCCCCGTGCTCACCTGAAGTCTACTGTGGATCTTGGCTATTCTCCAGACAGCTGTTCTCCAGCCTCAGAATCCCAGATTGTTTTGATCTCATGGCATTTGTATATTACCATGTGCTTCCCCAGTCACCCCTTACCACAGTGGGCTGGAGAGTTGGTTACACAGGTCGTTTCCACTGAACATTTCATTTGCCAAGGCAAGTCATGGCCAGATGTAATTTCAAGGCAGTGGGGGAAATGCAGTCTTCTTAGGTAGAAGAGAACTGGATATTGAGATATAATAGTAATGCCAACCATGAAAATAGAAAGCCAGGAAGAGCTGGCAGAGACCAGGAGATCTACAGGGAAAAGGTATTAAAAAGACATGTGGAGGGGCGCCCAGCTGGCTCAGTCGGTAGAGCATGATCTTGGGGTCATGAGTTTGATCCAGGAGAGGCAAGAAGCCAGAGAGAGACTAGCTTTTAGAAACATAATTTCGCCATTGTAATTTTTTGCTTAATTTTACTCAAAGTTTAGGATCATTTTACCAAATGAAAGATCTTTCAGTCTCTCAAACATAAAACAATGTTTTTGTCTTCTGAGTCACTTTTTCCTTTTCATTAAAAGAAATAACAACTGTGTTCTCAGTCCCTTACACATGTATTTTTTCTGTACATCCCCAGATGTACGGAATTAGGATGTCTGAAATTTTGATGAATTCATCAGCAAATTATCAAAATGTATTCAAATCCATCCATTTCTCACCATCTCTGTGATTACAGTTTTAATCAAAACCATCCTGACCCTTCCCCCTGCTGTACTCTCACGTTCTGTCTCTTAAATAAATAAATTAAAAAATCTTCTTAAAAAAGGTCAAACTCTTATAAGTGAACTCCTACTGTCCTTTGACAGTATTTCGAAAGCGTGTTCTCTAAATATTCAGTCTTGAGGCATGCTGGTTTGAAAACTAAAAGAAGTAACAACTTTCCAATAAAAAAACTGTAATCATCTAGACAAACTCTTAGAAACAGAAAGTAGAATGGTGGGCACTTGGGTGGCTCAGTTGGTTAAGAGTCTGCCTTTGGCTTAGGTCATGATCCCAGGGTCCTGGGATCGAGTCCCACATTGGGCTCCTTGTTCAGCGGGGAGCCTGCTTCTCCCTCTCCCTCTCCCTACTGCTCCCCCTGCTTGTGCTTATGCTCTCTCTCTCTCTGTCAAATAAATAAATAAAATCTAAAAAAAAATTAAAAAGAAAATAGAATGGTGGTTGTTAGGGGCAAGAGGGAGGGGAATTTGTTGGTCAATGGATATGGCGCTTTAGTTTTAGAAGATGAAAAAGTTCTAGAGACCCATTGCATAACAAGGTGCATATGGTTAACAGTATTGAACTATGCACTTAAAAATGGTTGAAATGGGGGTGCCTGGGTAGCTCAGTCGGTTAAGCGTCTGCCTTCAGCTCAGGTCATGATCCCAGGGTCCTGGGATCAAGCCCCCCATGGGGCTCCCTGCTCAGCAGATAACCTGCTTCTCTCTTTCCCTCTGCTGCTCCCCCTGCTTCTGTGCAGTCCTCTCTCTCTTCTCTATCAAATATATAAATAAAACCTTTAAAACAAAATAAAGCAGTGAATTAGCCAATAAAGGGATAATTTTCACTTAAGTCACCTTTAAAAAAATGGTTAAAATGGTAAATTTTATGTTATATATTTTTTTACCACAACAAACAAACAAAATTGGTGTGTGGGTAAACCAAATACCATGGTGTATATAATACTATGCCACCCAGTTTGGTAAATTATAATTGTCAGTGAAATTTAGGAAAGAAGTATCATCTCACTGGTAAAGTTCTTGAGATTTCAAAAATAAAGTATTTAAATATAGAGACTGAAAAACTCTCCTCCCTGTTGCTATTTTTTCCACCCACCGGTCTCTCTCCAGACTTGGGATAAAGTTTAAGGCACACAGCTTTGTTTGCTTCTTTTCCCCCCTATTTGCAGCGGTTGGATGTTCTCTTAGATATTTATTGTTTCGAGTCACCAATCTGGGTTCGTATCATTTAATTATAGGAATTTTGATTGGACTCTTAAGAAGGCAGTTTTTGTTCTTGTTGCTGGTGCTGTTGTTATTGTTTTTCCCACTGAGTATTTTAAACTCAAATAATTCAGCGTTGTGGACCACTATGAGGGAAGTATGCCTGAGGCTAAAGTGAATCCAAGAAAAGCAGAGCCAACAGGAAGTGAAAAACTAAATCCTGATGATATCTTTTGAGCATCTGGCTTCAAACCCCGTCATCTCCATCTCGTCATCTCGGCTTTACCATTGGAATTATGTGAACTAGAGAATTCTATTTATTGCTTAAGCCATTTTAATACTTGGATTTCTTTCACTTACAGTGCAAATAAACTTGACTAATATGGATTCCATGCAATATTTCTGCATTCTTAAAATGCATTTCCCCCATTACCTAGTTCAAGTTGGATTCTGTAGTGTACAACCTTAGAGTCCCAAGTGATATAGACATGGACACCAGAAGTGGGATCATTGTTTCAGATCATCATAGAAAATGCAGGACTAGCTGAGCTGTGGCTTTGTGGGGGGGTGGGGCAAGCACAGAGTCCTGCATTGTAGGTTGAGAAATTGAAGATTTTATATGTAGATATAAAGCCACTGCCAACACTGTATCCTTAAGTTTCTTGCTTAAGGCATATGGCTGTGAAGGGCAAAGCTTTAGAAAACTTAGTAGCAAAATGTCAATGGGTCAGCCTGCCAGTTACCAGTCTATTAATTCGAAGTTCCAAATTTATTCTTTTTGCTTCCTGTGTGAAAATAGATCTGGGCCCTGAAATGTTTTTCCTTTGCTTGCTGGCACAATAATAGGTCTTTCCAACATAGGGCACTAGAGAGAAATAGCAGGAGGAAAAGGGTTTTGTTTCCCAGTTCCGGTTTGCTTGCTTCCCATAGCGCACAGGGCCAACTCCAGCTTCTGCAGCACGCTGTGGCCACAGCACCTGGCAGACAGCATCTTCCTCCAAAGTCCCCCTGGATGATTTTGTAACAGAATGCCTCCATGAGACGTGTCTCCATTAACAGCTTTCCCTTGCATCCTAGAGGATCTATTTCCAGCAAGTTCTACCAGCGTGGTACCACAGAGACTCTCTGCCATCCAGTGAACCACAGCTGGGTCCTCTGCAGCAAGGTCTGGATCTCCATCCCACTGGTGGTGGGGCCCTTCTTTGGGTACTCTTTTTCAAGTCTCTTTAAAATTTTTTTTTTAATATAGAATGCTTCGTGAATTTGTGTGTCATCCTTGTGTAGGGGCCATGTTAATCTTCTCTGTGTGGTTCTAATTTTAGGACTTGTACTGCTAAAGCAAGGATTCAAGCCTATATTCTTCACAGTCCTCTTTACTTCTTATACCAATCCCCTATTAGAGTGAAAAAAATTTTATATTAAAGTTTCTCTGGTCAAATTACTGTGTGAGTTCTTTCTCCTGATTATACCCAGACTCATAAATCAGATTATGCTGATTTTTCCTGAGAACCTTCAGTAAGGTACAACAAAAAATTTGCATGTACCCATCAAGATTTTCCTGAATGTGAGCAGAAAAAGAGGAGTTGGGAACTAATAATGCTGAGGTCCAAATCAAGACAGACCAAAGTGCAGAGAGGTCAAGTTCTCTGACTTGCTTCTTCTTCTCCGTGTAAGATTGAAATGCTGACTGTGAGAGTGGGCGATCCTGTCAGCTACAACGAGGAGGGATTAATGGAGAATGTGGGGTACCCTGATACATTGGGCCACACCACAGTGCCTCACCCTGGCTCCCCGCCTGACAAATAGGATGACACTGCCATTGCAAACTACACTGGCCTGGAATTCAGTTTGGAGGCAGGGTGCTATTCTAGAAGAGAAAGAAGAGTTCTGTGCCAGCCCAGACAGTTTCTTCATCCACACTGTCCTGAAATAAAGTTTGTCAAACAGAGTGCACTGGGTATGTGTGGTGCCCGGAGTTGTTGCTAATGAACAGACAATCTATGAGTATAGCCCAGCCTTGGCTTTTCCACTGAGCAGTCATGCTGACCTGATAAAGTTTTTGGTGTCTAATTTTAGGAAGTTGACATAAAATGAAACTGATAGACAGGTGACTATGGTTTTATTCAAATTTGTAGCACCAGCAAAAATCAAACTGTGTAATAGGCCTGTGATGCACTGAAATCAATGGCACAGAAGGTCCTAATTCTTTAGATGGCCTCAGGCCATTGTTGCACCCCATACAGTTAACAAGTGAATTGCAAGTGAAATACACCCTTCCTTTCCCTAGACGAGTTGTCTACTCTCATGTCCTTTTAGGTGTTCCCTTGGTGATAGGGATTATTCCATCAGGCAAGATCAGAGAGCCACATTAGTTGACAATAGAATTCTCACTACTGCCAAGTCAACCAAATGATGCCAGTGAGACTCAATGGTTCTCTGCTTCGCTTCATTAACACTGTCCAGCAGCAAATGGTACATATCCTGTGATTTCTTCCCCTCTCTCATGTTCTAAATGGAAGTTTTCATAGTAGTTGTATTTGCTCTGCATTGTGGTACATAAGAGGTAGTTGATAGGGATCACATTTATGGTTTAGTCTAAAGCTGTAGGATCATGAGATACTACAACTAGGTCAGATTAAGATTCAACTAAAAGAATAAAGTTACTTGAAAGAAAGGTGTATATTTCTGCTTGAGAGTTCTTCTATTTCTCTCAAAATTAGGCTTTGTTTGTTTTTTTAAAACTGGTATCAAGCTTTTGCCTCCCCTGTTATGCTGGAGCTAATCTTGTTATAGTTGTTTTTATCTAAGCTATGTGCCCAGAGGCTGTCGATAAATGTGTGAAGTAATGGGGGGGGGGGGAGGAAAAAGAAAAAAGGCAGGGG
>NC_048231.1:66639105-66644553 GCF_002007445.2 Ailuropoda melanoleuca
TGGGGGCAAAGGAGTCGGAGGCGGAGAAGACGGCCGGGGGCGGAACCGCGACTGCTTCGTGGAGCCAGGTAAAGGAGCGGCCTCAGGCGGAAGGCCGCCGGCTGGGGGGCTCCCTTCCTTCCTGAGCGGAGGGGCGGCCTCTCGCCTGCTCCGAGCCGAGGTGGAAGCGAAAGTGAAGCCACCGGCCGGTTGCTCCACCGCCGTCTCCCGCCTGGCACCGCCTTGCGCGACTGCCCGGTCCGGAGGAACAGCCTCAGGGGCTGGCCCTCGCCGGGCGCGTGCGGCCCTAGCGTCTCGGCGTTCGGCCCCGCCCCGTGCCGCCCGCCCCCTTCCTGGCGCGAGCCGCTTCCTGACGCGATTCCCCTCCCCCTCCGGGGTCGCGTAGAGAGTCGGGCTCCGGGCCGCCACCGCCAGCTTGGCCACTGTCGCCGCCGCCGCCGCTGCCGCCATCTCCTTGATCCCCCATCCCCCGCCATGGCCGAGGAGCTCTCCGCGGCCACGTCCTACACCGAAGATGATTTCTACTGCCCTGTCTGTCAGGAGGTGCTCAAAACGCCCGTGAGGACCACGGCCTGTCAGCACGTGTGAGTAGACACCTCCTCCACTGCGCGGAGCCGGGTAGTCGTTTAGGCCCCGCATCCAGCCCCGGACCCTCGGCTGCGGCCTGGCGGGAGCAGAGCCCACCGCGACCTGCCCGAGCGCCCCTCGGGGCGGAGGGCGCGTTCTGGCCCGCCCTCCTCCCGAGCTCGGGGCAGCTTCCTGGACCCGCCCCTCTGCCAGAGCCCCCGGCCCCCGGGTATCCCTCCGTTGCTTTCGCGCCCCCGGGGCAGTGGCCAGGCTCGTCCGGGTCGCGTCTTCAGGCCCCGGAGCCCCCCTTCTCCTCCAGGCCCGGGAGGAATTGCAGGGAACGTGGAGCCTTTTTGTTTCCTAGCAACCTGAGTGAAGGCTGGGGTGTCGAGTGTCAAAACCGGCCGAAGGTGCCGGCACGGGCCCGCTCCCCCCCACTACCTCCTCTCTGTGACCTGCCCTGCTTTAAAGTTTTCCCTTCATTCAGAACCTTGGGCCATTCTTTCCAGACCCAAGAAGTCTTACCTAACTTACCTTTCAACCCTGCTTCACAGACCACCCTTGAAAAGATTCTCTTTCCTTTAAAATTCGGTACATGTTGGAATGATCTAGAATGTGTTTTCTTCTCTCAGATGTTAGAACTGACAGGATTTCCGGGTATTGAAGTGATAGTTTCCCTTTGTTTTACCCTTCTGCTTATTACTTGGTTACTACGAAGGTGGAGATAGGAAAGGAAGATTGCTGTTTCATGGAATGAACTGAAGATAAGGCAGTCTAACTCCAGGGGTGAGGGAGAACACAAAGGGATTAGGTGAGGTGGCTTGGTGCTGTTTGATTTGGCATATTTATAGGAAGAACTTCGATAATTTTACAGACGGTTAAAGTGTCAGTAAGGGTTGGCAGGAGCCCGTCTTGTAAAGATATATAGCACATCTGACAAACCTGGCTGCTGATCAGGGTCCATGGGGAACTTTTTAAGTAAACATACCAATCTCCGTTCCAAATTTACAAAAGAATTTCTGGCAGGTGAAGCCTGGAAATCTTTATTTGAAAAAATATACTCAGATTTGAAAGTTCTGTGTGCTTACAAATAGCTGAAAAGAGTGGAACAAGTTTATAAATATATTTCTCTTTCGACCTTTTTTTTTTTGAGAGATAGGTTCTATGATTTATGTAAAGAATGGATTCAATTTGGGGTTCTTAATCAGGTATTTTATTATTGTTTGATACCATTTTTCTCACTCTGATACTCAATCTTGACTGCACTTTTTACCTTATTCCTATTCTGCAGTCGTGTGAGGTAGGAGTGTGTGACTTCATTATAGGAGTTGTGCCAGTTATGTTTTGCTGTCATGGGAGATGAATGACGGTCTGAAATTGCTTTGGTATTTGATTCAACGAATGCAGATTATTAAGAGAAATATTCTGAGATGTTCAGTGCACAGTGTATAACTTTTTGGCCTTTAATCTTTAGGTATTCATTATTATAACTTGATGCCTTTCCTGTGTTTGTGCTGGCAGTGGGTGGACAAAAAGGAAGGTAGGAGGTCAGAGTGAGAGGAAGTAGGTGTTTCTGGACAGAATCGTTTCAGTTACCCTTTGGGTCATTGACCTCATAGAACTCACTGTTATCTTCAGCTCTCCTCAAAATTCCATGCAGTTTGCTGTAGTTCACTTCCCTTGCGGGGGACATTTTAAACCAGACTAATTTGACTTGACATCAACGGTATGGAAAAGAGAGTGCACATGATTGTTGAGGACCTTTTTCTAATCATCTCATTGGACTTGGATATGATTAGACTACATGTGGAAATGAAACGTAGAGTAGATTTTCTTGGTAAGAAGAATGGACACTTACTGCTTCATCACCCTCCTCCATCCCCTCCTTTATTAACCCATCTCCCTCTCCTCCCAAACACACAATTGCTCTAAGGTTCAATATATTAAGGCTGGGGAGGAGGGAGTTTTATTTGAAAGGGATGGTAATGGTGGAACAGGGTCTTGATTAACTGGAAGGAGTTTGGTGGGGAAATAGATTATTTAAAATAATCTAGTTTACTATGTCATTTGCTCTTCCTTTTTCACAAAGGACAAACCTGTGCCTTTAAAAATATTTATATTTAGCTACAAAATCAGTTTTTGGTTCATAGTAAGAAACGAGGTGATAAGGGCTTTGGGTCACTATAGATCTGTTAGAAAATGAAAAATTTTCATCACCATTTCAACGACAGCAGAGGATTTGCCCAATGACTATTTTAATGAAAGGAACAAGTTCATTATCATTAGAATAACTTCATCATAATATAAATTTCTGTATAATCCCATTCATTCCTTCAGACAACAATTGTTGAATGTTTTCTGTATGTCAGGTACAAAGAATACAAAGTGCTGTTTCCCTGGGGACTGTTAATAGTCTAATGGAGAAGACCTAAGCATGAATGTGATTTATACGGAAGTTACTTAGGAGGAAAATTTTATTTGAGCATTGAGAGCAGCTGTCTAAATCAGCTTATGACTAAAGGGGAGATTTCCTGGATGTAGTAATACTTTAGGTCAAAATTGGTTATTCAGGGTTTGTTGGGGGAATACCCTAATTGGGTTTACAGCATATGCAGACACAAGGAGGGGTTACAGAGGATGACTGTTTGCAGGCTGAAGCCAAAGGATGAGTGTATAGTATAGATAGAGTTTAGAGATATTGGCAGGACCTTTCTGTGTAAGCCAATTTGAGCTTTTTCCTGAATGCCTTTTTTCAGAGGAGCAGCATGATCACATTTCAATTTTAGAAAGTTTACTTTAGTAGCAGGACCCAGCTTGGTGTAGTGGTGAGACTAGTGAAGAGATGATGCATTGCTGTGTTAGAATCTGATTCAAGGTAGTGATAGTGGGAATGGAGAGGAGATTCCTGACGTTTGAAGGAGACCCATGTAAGATTTGATGATGCCCAGTAGTTCAGTGTATGTATGTGGATCTGGAATACATGGAACTAAAGCTGTGAGTATGGATGTGGCCACTGAGGGAGATCTGTAAGTTGGAAGATAGCAGAGGGCCTAGATAGGACAAAGTGCTGGAGAATGCATATTTAAATCTGGAGTGGAGAAAGTGCAGCCTGAGAAGAAATGCACAGGATAGAAGGAAATCCAGCATAGAATGTGACGGTATGGAAACTGAGAAGAATTTTAAGGAGACAGTAGTCAGCAGTGTTAGTTACCTTAGAGTGATCAGATGTAGTATTTTAAAAAGCAAGTAAAGATGAATTAAGAGTATTAAAGTTGAGGGGTGCCTGAATGGCTCAGTCGGTTAACCCTATAACTTCAGCTCAGGTCATGATTCCAGGGTCTTGGGATTGAGTCCCACGTCTGGCTCCCTGCTGAGCGGGGAGCCAGCTTCTCCCTCTCCATTTGCCCCTCTCCCCTGCTCATGTTTTCTCTCTCTCTCACTCTAGTAAATAAATAAAATCTTAAAAAAAGAATATTAAAGTTCAGCAGGTATTCAAAGTAAGATTTCAGAAGAAGGTACAAACTGGAATAGTCGTATTTCTTTCAGTGTTTTCATTTGTAATTTTCAAAGGCTCTTTGAATCAAACCTCTCTTTCCTGTTTTGAGTAGTTAAGGGAATAACTTTTGTACATGGCTAAAAGTAAGCTCCATCACAGTGAAAATTACATGTAATAAGTTGATGCCTTGCCAAACTCTTAAAGATGGAATCATTTTTTTTTTTCCTAAGAATTTATTTACTTACTTGGGGGGGGGGTGCAGAGGGAGAGAGACAAGCAGGCTCCCCGCTGGGCAGGGAGCTCAAAGTGGAGCTTGATTCCAAGACCCTGGGATTATGACCTCAGTTGAAGGCAGGTGCTTAATCAGCTAAGCTACCCAGGCTTCCCTTAAAGGTGGAATCTGATCTGTTTTGGGGCATCTCTGTAAGGAGGCATCTTTTAAAATGAGCTAATACAAATCAGCTTTCACTTCTTATTAGGCACATACTTGTATGTTTCTCTATCGACCTGCTTTGGGTTGTCCAGTTCCTAAATTTTAAGTTTATATTTATTTTTCTTTTCTTCCTTATTTTTAAAGATTTTATGTATTTTTTTGAGAGAGAGAACGCAAATGTATGCGTGCACTAGAGAGTGTGAGGGTGGGGAGGGGCAGAGGGAGAGGGAGAAGGAGAAGCAGGCTCCCTGCTGAGCAGGGAGCCCTATGGGGCACTTGATCCCAGGACCCTGGGACCTGGGCGGAAGGCAGACGTTTAACCGACTGAGCCACCCAGGCACTCCACATTTCTTATCATTTTAAGAACTTTATTGATACCTTGTTGTTTGAGCAGTCATGCTCTAAATACTTTTAAAATTCTTCTTTCCTACAGACTTGTTAAAATTCTTAAAGCCAGACAGATAGCTTCTTGCTGATTTAATAAATGCTGCTCTAGACTGTCTTTTTTCTTAAGGGTTTTAAGACTTTATCCAAATTCTCTTGACAAATATTTATAAAATGACATAATCAGAAAACAACTATGCTATCTACTTATGTAAAAGAAGGTTGACTTAGTTTTAAGTCCTAAAGACTAACTTAAAATCTCTGATTTTTTTTTCTCTTAAGGTTGTTGTTTTGGGGAATGATTTTGACTATAGACTAGGAAGATAAAAGGTGCTAGATTTTAAAGTAAGATGTGTGTGTATATTATATGTGTATATATGTATATGTAGGCATGTGTGTATGTATATAAAAATACACATGGAATATTACTCAGCCATAAAAAAGAATGAGATCTTGCCGTTTGTGACAACATGGATGGGCCTAGAGGTATTATGCTAAGTGAAATAAGTCAGACAGAGAAAGACAAATACCATATGATTTCACTTACATGTGGAATCTAAAAAACAAA
>NC_048231.1:66644653-66649496 GCF_002007445.2 Ailuropoda melanoleuca
AATAAGTCAGACAGAGAAAGACAAATACCATATGATTTCACTTACATGTGGAATCTAAAAAACAAAACAAAGGAACTTATAAACAGACATAAATACAGAGAACAAACTCATGGTTGCCATTGGGGGATGGCCTTTGTAAGTCAAGGGGGGATTAAGAGGTATAACTTCTAGTTACAAAATAAGTCATGGGGATGAAAAGTACAGCATAGGGAATATAGTCAATGATGTAATAATATTGTGTGGGGACAGATGGTGACTACATTTATTGTGGTAGGCATTGAGTAATATATCCAATCACTATGTTGTACACCTAAAACTAATATAACATTTTATGTCAACTATTCTTCAGTAGTATAAGAAACCAAAAAACCCATTTTCAAGAATACCAAAAACTTACTTTAACAATTGCAACTTTTTTCTTCCCAAATTAAAATAGTTTTATTTTTCCATTTATAAAAGCTACATAATGCAGAGTGCAAAAAGACGTAAGGTATGAAGGGAAACTCACAGTCATAGCACCCTGATTGAGTTGTGAGCAGTATGATATGTCCTTTCTCAACGTTGGCTGGCTGACTGATGGGTTTAACTGGTTTATGTATCTTTATCTTTCTGTCATCGATCTATTAATATTTGATTGACTAGGTGGCATGATACTACATGTGCTGTTTTATAACCTTTTTTTTTTTTTTTAACAGAGAGAGCAGGAGAAGAGGGGGAGAGGCAGAGGGAGAGAGAGAACCCCAAGCAGGCTCCATGCTCAGTGTGAGCCCACTGGGGCGCAGTATCACAACCCTGAGATCATGACCTGAGTGGAAATCAAGTGTTGGACACTTAACTGACCGAGCCACCCAGGCACCTGTAACCTTTTTCTTTTGATAGTCTCTTTTGGACATTTGTCCTTATAAATTATAACTATTTAAAAAATGCTAGATTTTTAATTAATTAATACTAAAATCAGGAGCATGATGGATGGGAAAGTTTTTCTCTTCCAAGGTCTGTTGATCAGCCTTTTGTTAGGAGAAAGGGTAAGAACAGAAATTCATCTGCCATCTGCTAGTTTAAAATCGAGGGAAACTTAAAAATAACCTTTTAAGTTGTTTCTGGGTAATGCACTGTCCTAAAGATGCAAGCTCCTTTGATACATCAAAATAGTTTTAGTAATTTTGATTTGCATCTTTTTCCCTCCCCTTCTGCTTTGTTTTGAAATACGTTCTGTTTAGCAAATTCAAGTAGTCCAGCCAAAGGGAGATGAGAAAAAGCAAGTTTTATATCTGAGGAAACTTGGTGCTTGGTGGTACAGAGGAAGGAATGGTAGAATTGGAGATGAAAGACATGAATAATTTTGCTTTGCACTTTTCACAGTTTATAATCATAACATTTTTGGAATCGGATGATTTGACTAATATCTTTCTCACTGTAAAGCTCTATAGAGGCAGCAACCTAAGTCTCCTTTTACTTACTGGAGTCGGCTGTACACATTTAGTATTGAGTAAAGGAATGAATGGGTTTGTCTTGAGGCCAGAGCTTATTAGCTGTATTACTTTCTCAAGTCATTTAACTTCTTTTCAGCCTGTTTTCTTGTCCATCCTTAAAATGGGTAGAAGCAACATACTCCACAGGATTGTTACAAGGACCAAATTAGGTAATGTTTGTGAGTAATAATAATCTTGTTACTTGTTTTACAGTTTTCAAAAGCTATACAAGTGTAAAATTGCTGTTAGTTTGATAACTATAGCATCTAACACAAAAATCTAGATTAGTATCATAAATAGAAAGGAATCTATTTGAAGGTTTTTGGTCCAGATATTTAATACCAAAGGAATTATTGTGAATGGAGAATATTGTGATTCACAATTTTAAAGGTACAGCAGGAAAAAATATGTCTGTTTCCCACAATCGCTGTTACCTTACATACCCTTCCAGAGATGTGTATATAAACAAGGTTATAAATATTTTTTTGTTTTTCGTAGAGAGAACCACATTCCGTATGTATTCTTCTATACCATGCTATTTTTATGTTATTTTGGAGATCATTCTATATCAGTACATATATACATATTTTGGTTGTAGTTTTCTTCATTTATTCAGCCAACATTGTGGCCATTATGAGCTAGTAATATTGTAGATGCTAGGGCTATAATATTCAACAAACCAGATAAAAATCCCTGACTCCATGGAACATATTTAGCGTTCTAGTATTACATTGTTTGATGTATCTTTTTTTTTTTAAGATTTTATTTATTTGTCAGAGACAGAGAGAGAGAGAGGGAGCACATGTGTGAGCATGAGAGAGGGGAGGGGCAGAGGGAGAAGCAGGCTCTGTGCTGAGCAAATAGCTGGATGTGGGACTCAATCCGAGGACTCTGGGATCTTGACTTGAGCCGAAGGCAGACGCTTAACTGACTGAGCCATCCAGGTGTCTCTGATGTATCATTATTTATTTATCCAATTTCATATTGATGAACATTTAGGTTGTTCTAATCTTTTGCTTTTACAAATAATGCTGCAGCGATTAAACTTGTATAAATGCCATTTCACATGCAAGAGTTTTTCCTGTAAGATAAATTCTCAGGAGTGAAATTGCTGGGTCAAAGGGTAAATACAAGGGAATTTGTCAGCTCTGTCACACAAGGATGATTGCAGCTCTAGGGGAGTGTTTTATACATGGAAGGTACTTACGGTTTTGATTTGAAAACTGTATTCTGTCTTTGAGTTAAGTGATTTAACAGTTTTGGGATTAACGTAAATTGACATTCATTGCTTTAAAAAATGTTAATGAATGCCTCCTAGGTGCTCAGCTGTGTTATAGTGCTGGGCATACAGTGGTGAACAAATCGATATGATGCCTGCCCTTGAAGCTGGTGTTGGTAAGACATTTTAATTCAAATAAACACTTGGATAAACTTATAATTACAAACTGATAGGCTCTGAGAGAGAAAGATAAGAGAGAGAGAGAGAGAGAATAAGAAGGAGACCAGATCTAGGGTGGTTGGTGGGTGGATGGGTAGGTAATCAAAGACCCTTTCTGAGATCTAAATGATGTGTAGGTGTTAATTTGTGGAGGACTATGTTTGTGTATGGAATATTTTGGGGAGAGGGAACATTCTAGGCAAAGACCCTGAAGTAGAGGGAATACACAGGGCCTTGTATTTTAATGAAAAAATATCTTTTAGCCGTCAGCCTCTTACAGGTTTTTTAACTTTTCATTTTTTAAGCCTTAGTTTCCTCAACTAAAATAAAGGACCATTTAAAATATTTACAGTATTATTTTTAAAGAATTCAAGATAGTGAATATAAAGTATTTGGAACTCTGCCTACCACATTTTAAGTACTCAATAAATGGTTACTGTTACTTCTAAAAATGTTATAATCCTTACCACAAAATTGGGGTAACTTGCAAAATGCCAATTAGTACTCTAAAAGTATATCTGTATTCCAATATCTTTGCCAACTTTTTTTTTTTTAACCTTTTTTGCTGGTTTAATAAAGTTTAAAATGGGGGCACTTGGGTGGCTTAGTCAGTGAAGCATCTGCCTTTAGCTCAGGTCATGATCCGAGGGTCCTGGGTTTGAGCCCCTTGCGGGGCTCCCTGTTCAGTGGGGAGTCTGCTTTTACCTCTCCCTCTGCCCCTTCCTCCCACTCCTGGAAGCGCGCTCTCTCTCTCTCTTTCTCTCCCCCCCCCAAATAAATAAAAAAATCTTAAAAAAGTTCAAAATGGTATCTATTTTTTAAAAAGATTTTATTGAGAGAGAGGGAGAGGGCATGCACAAGCTGTGGGGTGGGGCAGAGGGGGAGGGAGATGTAGACTCCCTGCTGAGCAGGGAGCCTGATGGGGGACTCTATCCCAGGACCCTGAGATCATGACCTGAGCCGAAGGCAGACACTTAACCGAATGAGCTATCCAGGTGCCCCTCAAAATGGTGTCTAGAAGTCACTTTATTTTTTTTATTTTATTTTATTTTCTTGGCATTCTTTTTTTTTTTTTTTAAGATTTTATTTATTTATTTGACAGAGAGCCAGCCAGTGAGAGAGGGAACACAAACGGGGAGTGGGAGAGGAAGAAGCAGGCTCCTAGTGGAGGAGCCTGATGTGGGACTCAATCCCAGAATGCCGGGATCATGCCCTGAGCTGAAGGCAGACGCTTAACAACTGAGCCACCCAGGCGCCCCTAGAAGTCACTTTAAAATCTGGTTTTTTAGTTGCTAGCAAGGCTGTGTGCATTTTTCCATATTAAATTTTTATAATTTTACCATTCACAGAATGCTCTGAGTATATTGTGATCATTTCTATGGCTATATTTTAATGATTATCTATTGTATATTTATTACTTAAATGTTACATTGTATTTTCTATTTAGCGCTTATTTATACACTCAGATTTGAGATGGTTTTCTATTTAGTGCTTTGTTTTTGTGTATTATTACATCTTATTCAGATTTGAGATATTTGATTCTCTTTATCTAAGGTTATGATGATACTCAATTTTATTTGTTGAATCTCTTAAAATTTTTTTCCAACTTTTGGACCCACTTGGAATCCCCTGAGATATATCTTGTGTGTGCCTTTAAATCTTAAGTTGCCATTCTTATTCATTTCACTTCAGTATTTCTTGAAGGGCATTCTTTTTCCATGTTTTAAAAACCTTTTCAGTGTATTTGAATTCTTTTTAAAAATTTTTGTTTATTAAGTTTTTATTTCAATTCCAGTTAGGTAACAAACAGTGTAATAGTAGTTTCAGGTGTCCACTGTAGTTGATTTAACACTTCCATACAACATGTGGTGCTCTTCACAGCAAGTGCACTCCTTTTTTTTTTTTTTTTTGTTAAGTTTTTTTTTTTTTTTTT
>NC_048231.1:66649596-66665480 GCF_002007445.2 Ailuropoda melanoleuca
GACTCAATCCCAGGACCCTGGGATCATGACCTGAGCTGAAGGCAGACGCTTAACTGACTGAGCCACCCAGGTGTCTCCAGAAATTTATTTTCTCATAGTTCTGGAGTGTAGAAGTCTGAAACTAATTTCATTGGGCCCAAATCAAGGTGTGGCAAAGGCCTCCTGAGGCCCTGGCGGTCACACCATTCTAATCTCTCCTTTCATCTGAACGTGGCCTTCTCCCATGTGTCTGTGTCAAATCTCCCTTTGCCTCTCTTGCAGAGACACTTGTAATGGCATTTAGGACCCATCTGGATAAGCCCAGCTAATTTCCCCATCCCCAAATCCTTAGTTTTAATCAGAGCTATTATAAAATAAGGTACTATTTACTTGTTCTGAGCATTGGAAATGGAATATATCTTTGTACGGCAATTTCCCAGTTTACTACAGTCTGACCTGTTTCGAGTTAATTTTTGTATAAGGTGGTAGACTTAGATTAAGATTCATTTTTGTGCCTATGTCTAGTTGCTCTGGCATCATTTATTGAAGTCTGTCTTTTCCTCCATTAAATCACTTATTGCACCTTTATTAATCGTTTTTGCTTTAAAACAATTTAAAAAAAATTTTAAGTAAATTCTGTGCCATACATGAGGCTTGAACTCACAACCTGAGATCGAGTCATGTGCTCTACCGATTGATCCAGCAGGAACCCCAATCATTTTTGCTTTTTAAGATATATTCTTGCCAGTCTTTAGGATGTTTCAGTATCTATTTAATAAAGCCCTATTTTGCCTTTATTACTTTATTATGTATATTTCCACTAGAAATTTTTGTTTCTTCATTTATGTCTACATTTTGAATAAAGTCCTAAGCTAATTTTAAACCTCATTACTTTTTTTAGTTTTTTATATGAATATTTTTCATTTTTTGAAACTGTCAATAATCTTTAGTAATGCAATTATTATTTGGAGAGTTTGTATTTTACAGCTGTTACATGTTGTAATTTTGGGGGGCTAAATTAATTATTTTCTAACAAAACAGTTTTGTCTTCTAAACTGATTTTTATTTCTTGTTTTTCTATATTTTATGCCTTTAAGTCTTGTTTTTATAGCCATTGCCAATATTTTTGAAAGTGGTAAATAGAAATTACTGTATGTGTTTCTACTTTTTAGTAAAAATTCATTCAACTTTAAGCATGTTTTGTACTTTATAAAAATAGAATCATATAGTTGTACTCTTTTACATCTGGCTTTATATTCAACCATTTTCATTCTCATTACAGTATCTTATAGTTTTCATTTTATGAATATGCTAGAACTTATTCATTCTTCTGTTGATGGACATTTACTTGTATAATTTTCAGCTTTTGGCTATTACCAGCAGTGTGGGCTGTGAACTTTTTAGAAATTTCTTCTGATAATATATGCAGTTCTTTTGGGTATAAACTTTGGAATAGAATTACTGGATTATAGTGGATACTGTCAGTTTTCCAAATGGTTGTATCAGTTTGCATTCTTATAGATCAAATGGGAGTTTAGGTTGGCCACTTCCTCCTCAACACTTCGTATTTTCCACCTTTTTCATTTTAGTCATTCTGGTTGGTATGTGGCATTACCACATTTTTACTATTTTAGTTACTTAATCAGCAAGTGGGCTTTGAAATTTTGCTTTGTTATCTCCTCCCTCTAAATACAGCATTCACTTGGGCATCTTAGTTGTTCAAGATCCTTTACTACTCTATGTTTATGTTTTATTTATAATTAATTGTTAAATTAGCCAACATAATTGACTAATTTACCTTCCAATAGTGTTCTACTTCATTTCTTTCACTCAAGTATCATTTTTATGCATGATTATCTCTTTGTAATGAATTTTGCTAGTATGAGCTTTGTTGACAGTTTTCGATTTTTTATTTAAAGAGGAAAGTTTAGCTTAATAGTTTGGTGACAGTTTTACTTTCATCTTTTTATTATTTCTCTTTGGTAGCTTATTAGACTTGGTTTCTCTAGTATTACTTAGCTTTTCTCCTTTTTCTTTGGCTCTTCCTCTCTGAATACTCCTTTAAATGTTTATATTTCTCTAGATTGTTTCTTTAGTGCTCTTTGCACTTCAACTGCTCTCCATATTTTTCTCCCTAATTTCCAGATCCGTATTTCCAGTTGTTTACTGGATATCATGCATTGAGATTTTTGTAGGTACTTTGAACTTGCACCGATCTTTCGTTTGTCAAACCAACTCTTCCAATATTTCTTAACTTGATTAATCCAGTTGCCTTGTACTCAGTCTTCTAGGTTAGAAGTGATTATCTTTCTTATCATCCCACAAGTAATTGTCATAACATTCTGTTGATTTTGTTAGCATAGGAAGTTCCCTTTATACACAGTCAAACTGAGAACTGTGTCTGTGAAATAGAGATCCTCTGTTTCTCCTACCCCTGCCTTAGTGCAGACCTTTTCATGGTCTAAACTATTGCTCCAGTTGGTCTTGCTCTTTTTTTCTGACTCATCCTTCTTTTTTTCCCCCCCTTTTACAGTCCCTTTGATTACAGAATGCAAACGACTAAAAGAATTTAAGTTAAAAATTTATTATTCAAAATTTACAAAATATATAGACAATTAAATTTCAGTTTTTAATAATTGAACTTACAAATGATGGTTTTGTGACTTTGTAGTTTTTATACTTTCCGAAATTATTAAAGCTCAAAGTGGCACTCAGACTTTTGGGATGCCCTCTCTTTAAGGATTTTGATAAGTACTAACAAATTGTTACTCAGAAATGTAGAGTACTCATTTCTTTATATCTCTTCTAACACTGGTTATTATTTTTAAAACTAGTTTTTAGTTTGATAGCTGAAAGATGATATCTCAGCCATTTTTACTTTGCATTTTCTTGATGAATTTTTTTTTACTATGATGAATATTTTTAATATTTTAATTTGTGGTCTTGGTAATCATATCAAATGCTGTGTTAGTGGTATTAGCTACTATTTGTGGAGCACTTTGTAACTCAAATACTGTGATAAGCATTTTACTGTATTATCTATTTTAATCCTTTGAACAGTTGTTTCAGCTATAGGTATTTTATGTATGAGGAGACTGATTGTAGTGGGGAAAAGTGACTTGTTCAATGCTACATAGTTAGGAAACTCATTTTTCTATGATCTATTATTACACTATTTGTTCTCAATTTTTGTTAGAGGAGGAAGATTGAATATTTGCATTTAAAGGGGATTGTATTAAATTTATATATACTCTGGACCCCCGATGCAGATGGCTATGATTTATCTAGGTTTTTTTTTTTTTTAAAAAACCAAAATCATCAAGTTTGGTATTTGTTTGGGTTAGGAGGGAAGAAATAAAGGTTTTAGTGAGCTTGGTTCTAATTAGAATGTTTAGAGATAAGTTTAGACCTGGAAGCGTCCTTAAATATTTCTCTTTTTGTTGTTGTTGTTGTTTATTTATTTATTTATTTATTTTTATAATAATATTTTTTTATTATGTTAGTCACCATACAGTACAAATATTTTTCAAATTCTGTGCCATTGCACACTGTTGTGGGAAATTTTCATATTTCCTGACAACATAAGTTTGGGTAATACTTAACGTTTTTCTTAGCAGAAAAACTTTAACTTTGTTTATCCTAGAATTTCCCAAATCGATTTGTGCACTGTGTGGTGGTAGACCTATTCATATCTTGTAGAATATCTCAAAGTACATCAGTTTGAGACAAAAGCTGATGTGGTCTCTTCTTTCATTTTATAAGGGGAGGAAATGGAGATCCAGTGTCGCTCAATGTGTTGCCTAAGATCTGCTACTAAATGACACAGGATAAGCCAGTCATTCCTTTGTACCATGCTTCCTCTAACAATGTTATGTAGTGTTAATACTTATTTTTCATACATTAAAAAGTTTAAAGCGTAATTGAGTGTAGTTTCTTTAATATTCCCATTTAGTCCAGTTATTAGCCTTAGACTCTGAGGAATACATGTATAGTATTTAAAATTCTGCAATTTATGTACATATGAATAGCCTGACTCATTTAGCATGAATATATATCTATAACCACTTGAGTGTATTTAATCATAGAAATGAAAAGTCTTTTTTCTGTAGTTAACATGTCACAAATGTTTGGTTTAGTTTCTGTAGAAAATGTTTCCTGACTGCAATGAGAGAAAGCGGAATACATTGTCCCCTCTGTCGTGGAAATGTGACTAGAAGAGAGAGAGCATGTCCTGAACGGGCCTTAGACCTTGAAAATATCATGAGGAAGTTTTCTGGTAGCTGCAGATGCTGTGCAAAACAGGTAGAGTAAATGTGGCGTAGCTCTTCTTTGAAAATGAAGGTTCTACTCTACTTTGAAAATCAAATTCCTGTTTGAATTTTCTTGGTAGGTGCTGGTTTGAAGAGAAAGAAGTTACTTAAATTGGGTAAAAAGGCCAAAAAACCTGATTATAGATCTTAATAGACTATAAACTTATTGAGAACAGAGAATGAAAGATACAGTCTGTGAATTTGTCATAATTTTTAGCATGGCATTTTTCTCAAAGTAATTGCTCATTGATTACCTACTAAATGAACTAAATGAACAAACTGGCATTTAACTCATTTAAACCCCATTCTGGTACAAATTGTGATGGTAGCAACATCATTATTGCGATTTTATACATAGAAATGGGCCAAATGGATTTATGTAGTCAAGGAACTCTCTAGCTGCCCACTTTATGTGTGTGTATTTATGTGTTTAAGAAATCACAGACTATTTTGCAGAAAACTAATTAATTTTTGTGGAGTAGGTGAGAAAATCAGATGTTGGCAAATAACTGGCATTAATTCTCCAGTCTGAATTTTATTCTATTCATTTGAAGAGGGTAGTGAGGGGTGGTTAGGCTTTGAGTATATCCGTGTGTTTCTGGATTTATTGCAGCCACTTTTTCAAACAGCTAATAAAGTCAGTGAGCAAAACCAGTTGCTATTTCATGCATTCACACAAGTCAGATCTGCTTTTCCATCTCTTTGAGGGAGGTGTTAACTGACAGGGCAATGAAGTGAAGCCGGAAAATACACTTGAGAGATTCAGGCTCTACTCCTCAGTGAGAAACTGAAAAATATTCCAGGTGTTAACCTGGGAACCTCATTTTTTTTAAAGCACTTTCTCACTCTGCCAGGTTGCAATAAAGAATAAAGAAATGCCCAATACCATAAGGCAAACCTATTACTACTTTTAATGTACTTTTTTTTGTCTGTTATTAGTAGCATAGTTTATAAAATTATTTGTTAATATTTTTTGTAGTGAGTTCACATCTGCATCTAATGGACAGAAACTTATTACTTATTTCAGCTTCTACTTAAGAATTAAATCATTTACTTAAAAAAAAACTTGTTTAAATGGAATACTTAGTTGGTTATGTTTATCTTGCTTTTCTCCTGTTGACAGTATCTCAAATCTTATGACATCTATTTGAAATTTAAAGTCACATTACATTTTGATCAATAATTTACAGATTAAATTCTATCGCATGAGACATCATTACAAATCTTGTAAGAAGTATCAAGATGAATATGGTGTTTCCTCTATCATTCCAAACTTTCAGATCTCTCAAGATTCAGTAGGGAACAGGTAAGCAATATTTAATCTTAAAAAGAGAATTTTTATAGTTGAAGTGGAATTGTTTGGGGAACTATATGATAAGGTGTTTTTTATTTTTGGATATGTATGTGTGTTTAAAGTATTTTGCCAAGTAATCTATAACATTTGTCTTCAAGCTTGTTTAACTCCTATAAGATTGCATCTGAGAGAGCATCTTTATGGAATACTTAAGTTTATGTTATTTAAAAATAATTCTAAAAAAAATCTACATTTCTTTGAATAAAAAAGAGTTGAAGGCTGTTTTCTTTTGTAGCTGAAATTACTTGAAAACTAAAGAAAATCCCTTTCAACTAAAATCTTTTTTTATTTGCTAGCGAGAAATAGAGTTGTTCGAAATTTTAATTCTCATGATAAAATGTCATGTAAAAGTGAGATGTGGTACTATTAAATTCTTAGTTCTATTTTAGTCCCCCCCCCTTTAAACTAGATTGTGGTTTGCTTTATCTTATTGTCTCTGATGTATATATACTAAACATTTTTATGAAATGTACTTTACACAGAGTAATGACCAAAATCATGTATGATTTTTAAAACAGTGGTAAAACAAATATCCAGTTATCCACTATAACCCAGATTGAAAAACAGAACATTCTTCAGGGTCTTAGAATCTCCTTGTGAGCCCATATCCTTTTGAACCACATAACTCCCAGAGGTAACCACTCTCCTCTTTTTTAGGTTATTCATTCCCTTGGTTTTCTTTGTAATATTACCACCTATGCATGTATCCCTGGATGATGAAGTGCTTAGTTTTTAAACACTCAATACTAGCAAGTACACACATGGTTATATTAGGAAAGACAGTATTGAAAGTAGTATAGAAAGGCTCCCAGGAGACTGTGTTAAGCAGAGTCTCTTAAGATTTCATTTCAGTAGCATTTCATTTCATGTGTTGCTAATTTTCAGTAATTAACCACTCTTAAGCACTCATACTGTAGGCTTCTCTACTCCTCATATGAAACTGTTCTAGTCTTTAGTAATTTTCTGATTGCCTAGTCTGCAAAATTCTTTTAGATTCTCATTTTACTTGACTTAGTGTCATTGGATAAAATGGGTCACTCCTATTTTGTAATTAAAAAAAAAAATCTCAGTTTCCTTCATCCCTGTGCTTTCTTTATTATTGTATTTCTGCTATATTGAAATTACTCAGCAATTTATTATTAACCCAATAGATTATTCTTAAGTATGAGGTGGTGTTTGTTTTGTTTAATATTATATCTCCAGTTCTTAGCAGAGTTCCTGGTATGTATGATTTGTGTAATCACTGCTTGTTAAAGGACCATAGTTTCTTCTCAGAAGTCTTGCTGCCTTCTCCCTTACTTCTCAGATCCAGTTTGATTCCTGATAGCAGTATTCCTCATCTGTGCTTTTCTTCTAACGCTATTGTTACTTCCCTAGCTCTAGCCTTCATCATCTCTCACTTGAATTATTACAATAGTCTTTTTATTGGTGGCCCTCCTCTAACCTGTCCTACATACTGTTGCCGAAGTGATATTTCACAAGTGCAATTCTGATCTCTTTCTGCCTGTCCTTATACCTTCCTCCTTGTACCTTGTCCATGACTTAACATGACCCCATAGCGGTGTTTCTCATCCTGAATTGCATGGGCCAGTAAGGACTCTGTGAACTACCTAAACTGCCAAATGTTTTGTGTATGTGCATTCTTTTGAAGAAAGAATGTTGAGATTCTCAGGAGGTTCCAGGATCTAAAATCCAACAACTGTTTTATCAGACAAAATTCTTTATTCTAAAGCCCTTTCTGATCTGGCGCTTGCCTTGCCTTTTTTAGCCTTTCTCTTTCTTGGCTAACCATCATTGCAACATATGTCTTAGCTATGTTGAATTATTTGTGCCATTTTCTTGCCATCCTTGAGAAGCAGTATAAGTTAATAACTTTAAAAAAATGAACTCTTGGAGCCAGACTGCCTGGGTCCCAGGCTCTGTCACTTACTAATTGTATGATTTTGGCAAGAAACTGCACCCTCAGTTTTCTCATCTGTTTTAAAAAGGGGTATGGTAATAATATTATTAATACCTGATTGGGTTGGGAGCCAATAAATAGGTTAGTAAAGGCAAAGCATATTGAATAGTACTTTGCTTGGTAAATGGTAGTTTTTATTTATCACTCTCATCATTCCCTCACCTCCATACTTTTACCAGTAGTAGTCCCCTTTCCCACCACCCCAACCCACACTTTGCCAGTCAGTGGGCTTTTTCTTCTCTTTGAAGATTTAGACCAAGCGTTAATCACTCGGTAAAATCTTCCCTGACCTCTAGACTTTCTTCCTTTTAGTACAACTGTTTTTTATTCTCCAGTGAGGCCCTCTAATGCTTTGTTAACCGTCTTTCTTTTTAAAATCTAGAATGGGCTTCTTGGTCTTACTCATTTTTATATCCTGTGCAAAACTCTAATTGTAATGGAAAAATTGGGTTTGTGTATGTATTATTAGTAAGGAAATTGGTGAAGGAAAAGAAAATTGTTTTTCGTTTGTTTGTTTTTTTAATGGTAGGAAATAGAAGATATGAAGCCAGAATATAGTCAAGGTCTTGGGAGGAGACAGATAGTATGCTCAAATTAGGTAGTTTGAGGAGATTTTATTAAAGGGCCTATTTTCAAAGAGTACACTATGTGAGCAGCTGGAAATCACAAGTAGTGAGTGATGTACTCTGGGTCTGCTGAAAGCAGGGGAGGGGAGGAAGTAGATACCAGAACTTGGAGAAAGTAAGCTCTGTAGAGAGGGCAGTTGGGAGGATTGCAGCCAGCTGAGGCAGTTTTGCTAGGAAGGAGTCTGGGAAATAAATATCCTACCTCTCCTCTTGTTTTACCCTCCCAATTGCCTGCTGGGCTGAACCCAACTGGGAAGCAGAGAGGGGAGCCTATTGATGCAGGTTAGTCTCTCAGTACACAAAGCATAATGAAAAATGGAGGAGAGAAGATCTGGAGGGGCAGAAGGTACGCAGCATATAAAGATTTCAGTTAGTAGCCAAATATATTGTAATCATCCTATCAACTATGTTTCATAGCTTCTAAGTAGCTAGTACAAAGAAGAAAACATCCCTTATGTTATTAACATTGTCTGTGATATTGTAAACAAAATAGTTTCTAATGAAAAACACAGCTATTCCTGATACTAAAAGAAATGATACTGAAATGATTTTGCCCATAGCATCCTCAAAAGAAGAAACTATGCGGTTAAACGTCATCTTTCCTGTGGTAAATACAAAACAAGGTACATAGGGCTGTAATTTAAAGGCCTCCTTCAACGTAGCATATGATAATACCTTATTGTTGTTAAAACTTTTCTTCCAGGGGCTTTTCTGATATTCTGGCTTAATCTAGGTGTGGTGGTAGAATGGAGAGGATCTGTATATTCATGCAGTTGTCCATGAAGATTATTGCTAGCAGCTAAGGTTTTGATAAACAGCTCATTTTGGAGAATTTAAGGCCTTACTATTTGCCAAGTAACTGGAGATCAGATACATTTTATATTGCTGATTAAGAACAGAACCATATAATTAATAGCTGAGAAGGATTTGGTGGCATTTTATGAAAATTCATTGCTTTATTAAAGACCTCTGTGTGGCAAAGTCAAAGGACTACCTGGGAGTAGAGCATGTGTTTTCTCAGTACAGTTCACAGTATTCCTTAGTAAGTACAAATGGATGATATAAACTCTGAACTCCATGGCTGTGGAAATTCTTAGTGGTGTTTGCAGTACCTATCTCAGCAGTAAAAACATTTTCAAAATAAATCCATAGATCATTTTATTAATTCAACATAGATTTATTGACTGTTAAACTGTTGGGCACACTGTACATGTTCTAGCCTATCCAGGGATGAGTAAAACAGACACAGTCCCCTTTTCTGTATATATAAACAGTTTAACTTCCAGTTGAATAATGCAAGATGAACTAGCCCACTAGTTTCAGTCAAATCATTCAGGTTAGAACTATTTACTATAAAGTACTAAATGTTAGAGTATGTTTAACAAAATTATTGTGTTAGTATGGGGTAGTTGGTCATAATTATATAGCAGTGCTAGTTGTTTAAGGCCATTTCTAGTTGATAACAATAAAATTCTGGTTTTAACATATAAAGTGTATGCTATTTTCTTTAGCCTCTAGAAGTGGGGAAGAGAAGGAGCGGGAGGGAAGATGCATATAATCATTAAGATACCAGACACATTTTATGTTCCTTGGAAATTGTTTGGTCTGGTTGTAGGCTTTTCTTACTAATTTTGACTCTTTGTAGATATTAATCAGTAGATATCAGTAGGTGCATATAGTTTAGTCCAAATACAGCTCTTCACAAAGACTGAAAGAATGAAAGTTACAAGCAGTCTTATGTTGTTCCTAAGAGATTTCTCTCCAAGATGTTGAACATTTTAAGTGGCTAAATAACTTTTTTTTTTTTTTTGAGAGAGAGAGCGCGTGTGTACTGGGCGTGGGGGTAGGCGGGCAGAGTGAGAGGGAGAGAGAGAGAATCTTAAGCAGGCTTCACATCCAGTGAGGAGCCCAATGCGGGGCTCGATCTCATGACACTGAGATCATGACCTGAGCTAAAATCAAGAGTTGGACGCTTAACCAACCGAGCCACCCAGATGCCCTGCTAATAAATAACTTTTTATTAAGGAATCTGGTACAAGCATTAGGTAAAATGACTTTTCCTTATTTATAAGCATTCTTTGTATATTGTAGATGCCAATCCTTTATTCCATGCATTACAAGTATATATATACATATTTTTACTCAGAATTAAATGGTTTTTTTTTTTTGCTATTTTGTAAAACACATAAACATAGACCTTAAGATTTTTCTTCATATTTTTAAAAGACTAGAAATGAGATACTTTAGTATTTTGAAAACTTTGCCTTAAGGAGTATCACAGTTTAATTTAACATTAAATGGCATAGTCATACATAATTTTCTTTTTTCTTCCCTTTTTAAAAAAAGTTTTATTTTAAGTAATCTCTACTCTCAGCGTGGGGCTCACAACCCTGAGATCAAGAGTTGCACAGTCTTCCAACTGAGCCAGCCCCTTTCCTTTTTTTTTTTAAATTTTGGAAAATTTAAATCCTCTTAACAGATTTTTAAGTGTATAATACAGTATTCCTATCTATTGTCACAATGTTGTACAGCAAATCTCTAGAGCCTATCTTGCATAGCTAACGTTTTATACATGTTGATTAGTAACTCCCCATCTCACTCTCTCCTAGCCTCTGACAGCCACCATTCTGTTCTTTGATTCTGTGAGTTTGACTGTTTTGCATTTCATATTTCATATAAGTGAAATCATACAGTATTTGTGCTGTGACTGGCTTATTGAACTTAGAACATTCTCAAGGTTCATTCTTAATGTCATTTGCACGATTCATTCATTTGCAGGATTTCCTTTTAAGGCTGAATAATCAATTGTGTATATATACACCACATTTTCTTTATCCATTCATACCTTTGTGTTTAATACATTCACAAGATTGTTTCTGCCTCTTGGCTTTTATGAATAGCACCACAGTGAACATGGGAGTGCTAATATTTCTTCACGATCCTGATATCAGTTGTTTTGGATAAATACCCACAAGTAAGATTGCTGAATCACGTGGTAGTTTTGTTTGTTTTTTTTGGGGGGGGGGACCTCCCTACTGTTTTCCAAAGCTTGTACCATTTTTGCATTCCCACTTACAGTGTACAAAGGTTCCAGTTTTTCCACACCCTCGCTAATACTTGTCTTATGTTCTTTTGATAATAGCTATCATAACGTATGAGATGATAGCTCATTGTGGTTTGCATTTCCCTGATGATTAGTGACCTTGAGCATCTTTCATATACCTGTTGGTCATTTGTATATCATCTTTGGAGATTTATTAAGGTTTTTAGCCCATTTTGTAATTGGCTTGGTAGTTTCTTTGCTCTATTAAGTTGTAGGAGTTCCTTATATATTTTGGAGATTAACCCTTTATCAGATACATGGTTTACAAATATTTTCTCCCATTCCATAGGTTGTCTTTTCACTCTATTGATTGTTTCCTTTGCTGTGCAGAAGCTTTTCAGTTTAGGTAGTCTACTTGTCTATTTTCGCTTTTTTTTTTTTTCCTGATTGCAAATTGCTCAGTTTTTGGCTAGTCTTGTTCTAGTATCTTTTGACATACAAAAATATATTTTTATTTGTATATGTATCTATATAATTGTTTTCTTTATGATTTTTGCTTTTTGTGTCATGTTTGAGAAATCTTTTCCTATGTCAAGGTTATAAGATATTTTCTTCTTTAGAACCATGAGAGACTATGGACTCCGGGAAACAAACTGAGGGCTTTAGAGGGGAAGGGTGTCGGGGATCGGGATAGGCTGGTAAGGGGTATTAAAGGAGGGCATGTATTGCATGGTGCACTGGGTGTTATACGCAAGTAATGAATCATGGAACTTTACATAAAGTTGTTGATAAAAGTTTCTAATAATCTTTCCAATTTCATTGGTGTTGGTTGTGACCTCTCCTTTTTCATTCATAATTTTATTAATTTGGGCCCTTTCTCTATTCTTTTGGATAAGTCTTGCCAGCGGTTTGTCAGTTTTATTTACTCTTTCCAAGAACCAGCTTCTAGTTCTGTTGATCTGCTCTACTGTACTCCTGGTTTCTAATTCATTGATTTCTACTCTAATCTTGGTCAGCTGCTTCCTCGTGCGTGGATTAGGCCTGTCCCTCTGTTGCTGTTTGTACTGAAATATTTTAAGGGTACTGTAAACTGAGATTGTTTGGGAACATCTGTTGTAGATCATTTCCTGAAATAGTTTTTTCAAAATGAGGGAATCTTTGAATAATAAGTATACTTAAAAAAAAAAAAAAAGACACTTAAAATAATTGGTCAAATAATAGGAAAGTGTCATTTTTATGTTATGATTTCACCTTAAGTACATTTCATCTAAAATTATTTTATAGTTCTTCTGGGCATCCTACCTTTAAGTGTCCTTTGTGTCAAGAATCAAATTTTACCAGACAGCGTTTACTGGATCACTGTAACAGTAATCACCTATTTCAGATAGTTCCTGTGGTAAGTACCTATGTTTAAGACAGTCCTCTGCTTAAATATGCTGTTCCATTTATTTCATTTCATGTGTATAAGGGAAAGTAGTTCATTTAAATTTGGATGGGGCATTATCATTAAGGTAGGTTTTTGTCAACAAGAAATTGATGACTGTGAAGCAAAATGAGATATTTAAAATTCTAGTAACTCACTTATAGAAAGGGAGATGCTTATTGTAAGGCTAATGTAGGAGAATAGCTTGGAGGAGAATGAAGTCATGAAAGGTGAACTGGGGATTTTCTTTTGAGGAGTGGCAGAACCAGCCTTTATTGGGGCCTCTCAATTTCTTAGTCTATATGATGCAGGCAACTGGATCTGGTCTGCTGGATCTGCTGCAGGTGAAAGCACTTATAACTAAGAATAAAGTCAGTAGGTATTTTTAATTGTATCCTTGCAGAATCTAGTATATGAATGCATAAAGCATGGAAGGAAAAGAATCATACTTTCTTTTTGATGCGTACATATCTTTTTGATGCCATTTTGAGGCTGTGTAAGAAAGGGGTGAGACCTTTTTGATGAATGAGGGAGACAGAGTGGAGTGCGGGATTCCAGCATTGTGTTAATGGTCCTACAAGTCCTCTTTTGGAACATGAGTTACACAGGTAAGTGATTTCAACTGTGGATGGTACAGGAGAAACTGAGCTGGAAGAGTTACTTCCTTTTCAGCTGTACATTTTGATATATAAATATTTTCTTCAGAAATAAGAGTAGAAGGAAAATTTTATAAATAAAATAAGGATTATAGGTACTTCTAAGCAGTTTTAGTTGGTTGTGCTAGAAAAAGTTGGGAAAGAATATGCCTCACTAACTACTGAGGCTGCCCTTAAGCTCTCACATAGTACTAAGGGAGACACACCACCTACTCTGCTCGTTAGGGGGAGGGTCAGTTACTGTTAAATAAAATACAATTGCCAAAGATCTCTCCTGGAAAAATCTCACATTTAAGATATTTCATTTGTTTTATATTGCATTGGCAAATTTTTGTTCCTGCAACACAGCACAAACTTTGGCTAGAATCCAGTTACCAAAAGTTGTTTCTTATTTGATTTGAGGGTGTCATCCATTCACTTCTTAGAATGTCCTTCATTTAAAACCTTAAGGATATGATTTAAAGTTTACTTCACTTTTATTTTACTTATAAATAAAAGTAAACTAATAATAATTATCGTTAGTTGTGGCTCAAATGAGATTACATACTAGTTAATGATAGCAACTATGATTGGTATTATTAACGGTTGAGTGATGTTTCTGTTCAAACAGTTGTGTGGTCGGAGATATAAATAATAGAATGTATATCTCTTTTTATTGTGTTGTGTTAGATTATTATAATTTATCTGAGGTAATTTGGTCAGGAAATGATCTTGTCTTGAAATTTGGACCTTAGAAATGGTTTTCATGTAGACATTTTCAGTAACATAAGCTTGTGTTGTTTTAATACTTAAAATAATTAGTATGTTTGGATATTTTCATTATTTTATATTTAAAACATTCTGTTTCTCATAGACATGTCCTATTTGTGTGTCTCTTCCTTGGGGAGATCCTAGCCAGATTACTAGAAATTTCGTTAGTCATCTAAATCAAAGACATCAGTTTGATTATGGAGAATTTGTGGTAAGTGAAATTCTTTAAGCTTAAGAAAATACCCTGTAAATATTCAAATTAAATTAACTTTTTCAATCTAGACTTGAGTTTTGAGACAAGCTGATGTATCATACTGGTTGGTTACAGAGCAGGTTCTGTTGTTTTTATAATAATGTAGATGAACTTTCGTTTGTGGAAGTGGTAAAAGTTGAATTTACTCTTCACCTCCTGTTCTAGAGAGATAATTAATAGAAGAAGAGCAAACCCCCAGATTGACAAAATGATGATTTATGTGAAAACTGTCTAGATTTAAGGGATAATTGTACCTGCTTAGAGAAGTAAAACTGGTACAACAGATGAAGGAGAATATATTTCTCATGTAGTATAAGTTGTTTATTATAATAGATTTCTCAAATCTACATATAAGACACATTCTTTTTATTTTATTTTGTTTTATTTTTAAAGATTTTATTTATTTGAGAGCGTGAATGGAAGAGCGAGAGAGGTCACGAGGTGGCGGAGGGACAGAATGAGAGGGAGAAGCAGGCTCCCCGCTGAACAGGGAGCCCTGCATGGGGCTTGACCCCAGGACTGACCAAAGGCAGACACCCAACTGACTGAGCCACCCAGGCACCCCGAGACACATTCTTTTTAAAAACGAAGGAGCTTAATTATTAAATAAAGCCAGGTTGAGTAGATTCTGGTCTTAGATGATGGCTTTAACAGGGCATGAGGGAAGTTATATAATATAAAAACAGATCCCTAAAGCAAAACATGGGGTTACTTTCTACCTCCCAAATGTGTCATGATAATTTTTTAAAGAAATAGATACCTTTTGTTTTATTGTGAAATTTTATTCAACTGCAGTGAACTAAACCATATCTAATTCAATACTAATCCTGACAGAATGGCTGATACTTACTTTCCAGTTTAGGTAAGCACAGGCATGTGCGGCTCTGACAAGGGCATGAACAAAATTTACATTTTTCTCTGCTCTCTCCAGTGTTGAAATTATGTCATTATTGATAAGTGTTTTTTTATTTTGTGGAATTTGCATTTTTAGTCATATTGTTTTAAAATAACAACTCAAGGGGCGCCTGGGTGGCACAGCGGTTAAGTGTCTGCCTTCGTCTCAGGGCGTGATCCTGGCATTATGGGATCAAGCCCCACATCAGGCTCCTCTGCTATGAGCCTGCTTCTTCCTCTCCCACTCCCCCTGCTTGTGTTCCCTCTCTCGCTGGCTGTCTCTGTCTCTGTCGAATAAATAAATAAAATCTTTAAAAAAATAAATAAATAAAATAACTCAAACTTATGTAAAATTCAGGTGTACTTTTATGATTTTAGCATTTTTATGAAATGTAGATTCTTAAATTCTCATTTTAAGAAAGTTTACCGTGGAGAACTATGATTTGGAAAAACAAAAATATATTTTATGAACCACTTTTGACCTAATTGTCCAATTGTTTTATTTTGCCACAGAAGAGTATGTAATTTTAATTATTTGAGAGTGTCAAGTGGAATCTTTTTTTTTTTTTTTTAAGATTTTATTTATTTATTTGACAGAGAGAGACAGCCAGCGAGAGAGGGAACACAAGCGGGGGG
>NC_048231.1:66665533-66714182 GCF_002007445.2 Ailuropoda melanoleuca
TGATGTGGGGCTCGATCCCAGGACTCTGGGATCACACCCTGAGCCTAAGGCAGATGCTTAACGACTGCGCTACCCAGGCGCCCCTGGAATCCTATTTTAAAGCAAACCCATAGGACATAAATGATAGCAAGTAGAATTAAGTGAAGGAGAGTGGAGTAACTAAGATTGAGCTGTAGTTTTTAGTTTCATGTTAGGATTAAGAAGCTGCTGTTCAGGGGCGCCTGGGTGGCACAGCGGTTAAGCGTCTGCCTTCGGCTCAGGGCGTGATCCCGGCGTTATGGGATCGAGCCCCACATCAGGCTCCTCTGCTATGAGCCTGCTTCTTCCTCTCCCACTCCCCCTGCTTGTGTTCCCTCTTTCGCTGGCTGTCTCTATCTCTGTCGAATAAATAATAAATAAAATCTTAAAAAAAAAAAAAGAAGTTGCTGTTCAGTTCTCTTAATGCAGTAAATGCTTATTTTCTTTAAAATGAATTTATTTTTAGACATTTGACATTCTTTTCTAGAGATGATGGAATTTATTATCGCTTACAGTTGTGGGTTATCTCTAACTGTACTTTTAATTAATGACATCGTAAAGCACTATAACTTAAATAAATTTCATTCTCTGCTGATCCCATTTGTTGTTTATCAGTTATACTTAAATAATTACAACTGAACTTAATTACTAAAGTTATATTGTAACATAAACTGTTTCAAGTGTGTGTAATGTATCGGACAAAGTATTAAGTAGTGGAATATGTCTTTCCTATTGACATGTTAATGTCATTGTTTTTAGAATCTTCAGCTAGATGAGGAAACCCAGTATCAAACTGCTGTTGAAGAATCTTTTCAGGTAAACATCTGAAGGCTGTAGACATCTCTGCATCTTTGTACCTGCAAGTGCCATCTTTAAGGGGAAAACTACATGAAGTCACCGTTTCAGTAACTTGATGTGTATATTAATAAAAGTAATTCAGTCTATTGATTTAGTTTTTTAATTAAAAAATAAAGGTGGGCCATCTAAAAACTTCATCTTCTTGATAAGTTAAAAAATGAAAGTTAGGACATTATCTTTAAAAATACTGAAAGGATTATATTCATTAATGTAATGAACAAAAGGGATTCCATGTTGTACTTACCTTTTTTTATATTACACAGTCTTGAATTTTTCCTTTTGTTGCTTTTGGAGTTTGCTGCAGTTCCTCCCATTGACGTTCTTGTACACAGGTAACACACAGTGGCACATTCTGAAAGATGTGATTGATAGAAATCTACCAAATCTGAGCCAGTTACCAGAGTTGCAGAATGGAGACTTGAAGTGCTAAATGAAACAATCCAAAGGAAACTTTTTTAATACAGATTCTAGCTGAAGAATTCAACTATAAGAAAATTGTATTTATATAATGTTTAGTATTTTTGAAGAGTAGTGAGATTTCTTTAATAATTATAACTCTTTAAAAAGTGAAAGTTCATTGTAAAGATATTTCCTTTTTGCCTTAGAAGGAAATACTAAGAGAAAAATTTATTTCTTAGGCGGGCAGTTTCAAATCCTGTTTGTTCGGCTGACTAATTTGTAAGCCTGGAGTTTATTAAGCTGAATTGCAGCTCTTTGGCCTCAAAATTTTTAGTAGCCAGTATTTCTCTTTAGCTAAGATGAAACTTTTATTAGAAACTTCCAGTTGGTGTTATCATATTCTATATGTTTATTTAAATGAGAGGTTTGGCTTCATCTCAGTTTAGAAAGTCATTCAAAGCTAAAGGTGTATATGTATATATGCATACACTTTTGTATGTGTATATACACGCACATATGCATGCAATTTGTCAGGTTATATACAGAATTTCTATTAAGCTTTTTAAAATGGACAAGCAATATGGGATTGAGTATCTGATTTGATTAAAATTGTATATATCACCAAATTCTTAAAAAGTAACAGCCAAATGCTAAGTGGTCTAGTTGGCTACTATTACACCTTTAAAAGTTCAATTTACACACACACGTAATTACCTTGTTTATATGGTGCTCATTTGTTATTCTCAAAGATAATGCATGACTATGAAGTAATGAGATGGATGCCACCAGCCTCTCTGTTTCACTACTTTTTAGTCAAAACTGGGTTTATTCTTAGTATTTATTAATGAGAATCATAAAATAACTTGTATTAGAAGGCCTAAATCACAGAATAAAAGAGGAGTGTATTAGCTGACATTCCATACTAATATGCATTGTTTAAAACAGCTTTCTTTAAAATAACTAAAGAACATAAAAGAAAATCTCAGAAGTAGTTTGCTGCTAATATATACATATATTGTATGAAAGGGTATATTTTGGTTTTGTTAAAAACCCTTGTTGACTTTTCTACAGTGAACATTTTTTTTAACTTGATTTAATAAAAATGTTAATTTTGGAAGTGGAGTTTTGTAAAAACCTTTTTCAGACAAACAATAATGACTATGGTAGTAATAACAATCACCAAAAAAGCCATACATCTTGATGAACATATGCCTTTGTTCTGTCATTCGAAAGAGTGATGTTTACTATGTGCTTGAACATTTTCTCTGCAGTTACATGAGTGTAATTGTAAGAACAGCTATTTAATGAACTCTTTTTAAAAAGATTTTTGACCATAGGTTTTCCAATTTAAAGCAATAACTTTATTACTTTCTTTCAAAGTTAATACTTCCAGTATATCAAGTTTTAAACCATTCTGAGATTTGACAACTTCTTCAAATGAAAACTGTAGTAGAGATCATCTTGATGAAATTGTGTTTTGAGGTTTGTGGATTAGTTAAATATCAATAATAGTCTTGTGTGTCTTTCCTATAAACTTTTCATAAGGAAAATATTGACTGTTTGCTATTATGGGAACTCCTCAGTATGGAAATGTTTGTTTAAAATCTCACCTTTTGTCAGTGGATTAAGAATAGGGACAGGCTTTACAGATTTACAGTTTAAATTCATGAGAAGGTCCTTATTTTTAATATGCTTATAGCTGAGTCAGAATAAAGGAGGGAAACTATTGATTGCTGATACCTAAATTTCACAGTACCACTTCTAAGAAAGCGATTTCCCTCGGCAAGTTACAGTTTATGTTGTTAAACAGTCTTATTTGAGATGTATTGCTTTATTTTTCAATTAAAAGTGGTTTTCTCCTACTTGTGTGTCTAATTAAAATTTTGTCTAGAGGCAAACATGATAGCATTTAATTCTCATAACTCACCCCGGAAGACATGTAGGAGATAACCCATTATTTTGCACTTGAAAGAGTGGATAGGAGAAGGCTACCACATGCTGATGCTATATGTTGGATTTAACTTTATAAACCTATTTTATCTTTCTTTCAAATGTTAATCAACTTATAAGGCTATTTTGTCAAGTGTTTATGCAGCAAGATTTTCAAGTCCTGTTAGCAACCAGGCAGAAAGCTAGTTAACAGGTTAATAAACACTTTTATATGGAGAAGTTACCCTTAAGTAAGATATCGGGGCTGTAAGAACATACTGCCAAATACAATGTTATACACCTTTTGTGTTGCTTAATAAGAATTAATTATGACCTTCATTGAATCATAGAAATCCGTTAGTGCTGCTACTCAAAAGAATAAATCTTTTGAGGAGGCAATGACGTTTTAGCCTTTGTGACCCCGAAAACATGTAAATACATGTAGTATAAAACTCATGATAGAAATATGAATAAAGTACTAGTTCCATGATACCACTTAGTGTCAATATAATTTTCTGATTATGCAACACAATTTTGAAAAACGTGGAATGAAAAGGAGCCTCAAAAAAATGGGTATTACCACTTGTATTTCCCCTTAATCTGACAGCAGTTGTCCAGTCCTGGGGCTGAGAGAGGTGACAGTTGCCACACCCCCACCACTGAAATGAGAAAGATAAATGTGTGTATTCCATTATGTACTTAACTGGCAAGCTTGCATTAAACTATACCATACAGTTTCCTGTGTTAATAGGAATTCTTGAGAGTATAATGGTGAAGGATATACCATTACAGAATTCAAGATGAGCCCGGCAGGGGAGTGAATGTGGATTAGACCTAATCAGATGAATTATATTCACTCTATGGAGAGGAAGAAGGAACACATGAAATGTGAATGAAAGAAATTTCTTACCTGTCAGTGTGGCAAAATAATGCATAATGTGCACAAAGTGAACAATAGACTGAGTAATCAGTAGATCAAGAAAAAACATTATTAGAATCCCATAAATCCCTTATTTCTACTTGCAGTCATAACTCATCACCACTGCAAACTTTTAATACCACAGGTTGTTTTGCCTGTTTTTATATTTTATAGAAAAGGAAGCACACAGTAAAAATCATATCTGGCTATTTTTGCTCAACATTATTTTGAGGTTTTTAATTTAGTCAGCAGCTACCTACAGTAACTTGTCTTTTGTCCAGAACAGAAAAGCTAAACAGTAGCTTTTGTGAATTTGTGAATGTTAGATACATCGCAAGTGGTTCTTTTCATGTACGTTGGCACTTGCAGGTGCCGATCTAGGTAAAAACTGAAAACGGTCTGGCTCCCCCCCATCCCCCCAATAACCGGGGAATGACAGGTGAAGAGAGGAGCCAGCGGCCTTCCACAGCTCTTAACCTGACCCTTCTCCTAAGCTGTATGGTGGATGTTCTCTTTCCAGGGCATTTTGCAGGCAGTGGCTCTTACTAAGGACGGACTCTGTTTCCTGGGAATTGAGTAATGCACGGACAGAAACTGAAGGAGGAATACAGTGGATACAAAAGAAGGGGTACTGAAAATGTTAAGACAACCATGCCTAGTTTCTTGGGTTAGAATGGTTTTGATGATTCTGCAGGTTGAACTTTACATGGTTTTGGACAAATTAGTCTCTCATCTCTATGGGTTTTAAGGATTGTGCTAACACACAAAGGGCTTGTTATCTTTACTGTTCATTTATACCGTTCAGATCTACCAGTTATATCTGGCAGGTCTCTCAGTAAATCCTGCCAGGAAAGTCTGGAATAATATTTTTTTTCCCTTTCAGAATATAGATCCTAAAGGGTTATTAGTTTTTGTTATCCTCAACTTTTGCAGGAAGATCTGACATATTGTGTTTGTTTCCAAAAAGTACAAATACTCAAGATAATGAGGTATTCTAAATAAAAATAACGTATCTTTTAGAATAATCCTTATGAAGAATAATCAGTTGATAATCATACTAAATAATCAAATGTATGCCCAGGATTTATTGATGAGAAATTTATTCAGCCTGCCGCCATTTTATTGAGATACAGTTGACGCACTGAACTGTAGAAGGTTAAGATGCATAGCGTAATGGCTGATTGACCAATACTGTGAAATGATTACCACAGTAAGTTAACACCTATGTATACATACAAAAAAGGATTTTTCCCCTTGTGATGAGAACTCTTGTGATTTATTCCCTTAACTTTCAAAGATCATACAGCAGTGTGTATAGTCCTCATGTTCTGCGTTATGACCCACTTTATTTTTTAACCATTCTTAGTTCTTAGCCAGTAATTACCAGGAAGAAACCACTGTCCAGAAGAAAACTTACTTTGCAATATTAACAAATCACTTGAATAGCTTCTATATCATCATCATTTAAATAGCTTATATATGTTTTTCTACGTTATTCAGTAGTCTTAAAGGGCTTAAATAGCTTTTCTGAGCTTTTTGAAATATTCATAAGTGTTAAGAATATTACTTTATGCTAACTTTGTTTTTCTGTTTCTAAGTAGAATTGATGTATTGCACCTTAAAAGCATTTTTATGTTTATAAAGTAATTTTAGTTTGATTCGATGAACAGTTCTCAACCTTCTTGGTTTTGAGTCCCTATGACACTCAAATTATTGGTGTAAAAAAAGAATTCTGCCATAAATATCCTAAATATAAGAAAACAGTAATTTTCTAAACATTTACAATAGTTGGGCTGTATTAACAAAAATATTCATAGAAAATGCTCTTGTAGAACTGACACACTTCCCACCTGGCTGTTCCTCCATCTAGAATTTAAGCAAGATGTTCCCTAACATATATTTATCCCTTAAAAACAAAAAAGAACCAAAAAAAAACCCCCACAAAAACACCCTTCTAGCAAACATCTTACTAAGATAACATCCTTAAGCAACATTGTATTCAATTTCTTTTTAAAACTTTGTACTTAAAGTAGAAGTATTTTAATAATCCAAGCATGCTTCCATTCTCTGTTGTGGGAAACTTCATTTTTTGTGTACTAGTTGGTACTTTTTGCAGTTTGGATATTTCCAAGAAGGTGCTTTAGGGATTCTCCAGAAAAACAAATATTTTATACCAGATAATTTCCCAAGAAAGATTTTTTTTTTTTTTGCATCCGGCCTTTTGAAATTTAAGCTATGTCCTTAGTTGGCAAGTTGCAGAACCCCGGCAGTTTATGGGGAAGATTAAGCTGAACAGAGAGGATGGCTTAGCAAAAAGAAAACCATGATTAAGGCTGTGAAGTTAGTGCTGTGGAGCTGAGAGGAGCACTGCCTGAGCTCCTGAGATTTTCCAGAATGTTGGCATCCCATCTAAGGGATCTCCACAAAACAACTACATAATTTTACATTTTAGTCTGATCAAAAATAACAAAACTGCCACCTCTGACTTTGTTTTTAATTGAGATAAAATTGATAACATTATTTTCAGGTGTGCAACATAGCGATTAAATATTTATATTGTGAAATGATCACCACAGTAAGTCTGGTTAACGTCCATCACATAGTTGCAAATTTTTTTTCTTGTGATGAGAAAAACTTTAAGATTTACTTTTAGCAACTTTCATATATACAGTACAGTATTATTAACTATAGTCACCATATGGTACATTACCTCCCCATGACTTACTCATTTTATAACTGGAAGTTTGTACTGTTTGATCACCTTCACTCATTTTTGCCCATCTCCATCCTCTCCTGGCAACCACCAATCTGTTCTCCATTATGAGTTTGGTTTTTGTTTTTTAGATTCCACATAGAAGCGAAATCATACAGTATTTGTCTTTTTCTGACCTATTTCACTTAGCATAATGCCCTCAATTTCTATGTTGTTGCAAATGGCAATATTTCCTTTTTTGTGGCTGAATAATTGTGCATGTGTGTGTATGTGTGTGTAGACACTTAAGTTGTTCCATGTCTTGGCTATTGTAAATGCTGCAGTGAACATGGGAGTGTGGATATATCTTTGAGATCCTGATTTTATTTCCTTTGGATATATACCCAGAAATGGAATTGCTGGATCATATGACAGTTCAATTTTTAATTTTTTGAGAAAACTCCATAACGTTTTTCATAGTGGCTGTACCGATTTACATTCCCACTAACAGTGCACAAGAGCTCCCTTTTCTCCACATCCTCGCCAACACTTCTTTAATTTTTTTAGAAGATTTTATTTATTAGAGAGAGAGCTCAAGAGGGGGAAGGGTCAGAGGGAGAAGCAGACTCCCTGCTAAGCAGGGAGTCTGATGGGCGGTTGGATCCCAGGACTCCGGGATCATGACCTGAGCTGAAGGCAGATGCTTAACCGACTGAGCCACGCAGGCGCCCCTACTATGTGCATTGTATTAGAAACCATATTTTCTTTTTTTTTTTTTTAAAGATTTTTTATTATTTATTTATTTGACAGAGATAGAGATAGCCAGCGAGAGAGGGAACACAAGCGGGGGAGTGGGAGAGGAAGAAGCAGGCCTCACAGCAGAGGAGCCTGATGTGGGGCTCGAACCCATAACGCTGGGATCACGCCCTGAGCCGAAGGCAGACGCTTAACCGCTGAGCCACCCAGGCGCCCCAGAAACCATATTTTCATCAAAATTGTTCCAAGAGTATATGAGCATTGATAGCAATTTATACCAGTTATAACCTCTAAAATGTTTTTCATAATTTAGTACCTTCTGTTTATGACCAGTGAATTTTCTTTTTTGGTTTTGGCTCATTGTTGCTACATACATATTTTGAATTTTAATTTTGACATGCAGCACATTAGCTATCACTCCAAGATTCACTTGCAAATTGGATAAACAAGGCCTCGACCTTATTACACATGACCAAACTAGCCCAGGAGCAAATCATGAAAGACTGCTTTAGTTAGGTTTCATCTATTAATAATTGAGTACAATTATCAAACCACTTATGAATATGCTTAAATTCTAATCTCTAGCTCTTGCATATCGTTTACAGGACTAACAGTTCTTTATCTACTGGCCCATGAAATGTGTTAAAATATGAAATGTATTTCGTTTAATTTGACTTAGTGAATATAGAGCAGGTCCTTTAATTACTATTTTCTTTTCTAATTGCTTACAAGCCAGCTACTCTAGAATTTTGTCAAGCAACTTAATTCTCTCTCTTTGGAAATTAGTTCTCTCAGGAATGCTTAAGGGGGACTACATGTGGGATGTTCTATGGTCTTCAGTCGTGTTAGGTGTATTATTTCAATAGAGCTGGAAGTTGTTGTTTCTTCCACTTGTTATTTAGATCTTGAATATTGGGGTGGACATTCTGATTCTGAAGAAATATTTCTTGCACAAAATTTGGGAACAGTTTGATGCAGATATGGTTTCTTAGGTATGAGTGGTGCTTATTGAGGGCTTACGATATCATGAGTATAACACTTTTCAGTGCATATGTGTCTAATTAGAAGAGAAGATTCTATCTGCAGGCTTATTCCTTTCATATTCCTGACAAATGACCCTTCTGCTTATTATGTAATTTGGCCAAATAATGATTTAAGGAGGCAAGTTGATCTGAGGTTTGTGAAAGCTATAATACAGCAAAAGTTATATTTATTTTATAGCAGTTTGAGTTGGGTTTAAGAAATCACACCATTTAATCCAGGCGTGGAAATGCACACATGAAATCAATGGAGTCTGTGTCTTTGTTATTCTAAACCTGGGACTTACTGGGGGCACTTGGCTGCCTCAGTCAGTGGAACATGTGACTCTTGATCTGGGGCTCGTGAGTTCGAGCCCTGTGTTGGTCATAGAGATTACTTTCAAAAAGAAAATAAAATAAACCTGGAAATTACTGGTTTACTTGTCTCTTGCCTTCATCATTGTTCAAGGATTATTTGCGGTAGTTCTATTGTAACATCACAAATTTAAAAGTGATTAGTGTCATAACCACCATAGATTGATATTCAGTTCACCTTGAGAATATGACAGGGCTGCCCACGCTGCCACCNCCCCCCCCCCCCCCCCCCCCCGGGCTGTATGTCTTAGGTTATAAGACATACAGGAGCCAGGTCCAAAAATCAAAATCTTGGGTGAAGCCAGAGGTCAAATCATGGATGATGAGGTCAAAAGCACTGAGCCAAGAGGGAAGAGATAAACTCCAGTGAACTGGTTGGGGGATGGAGATGCTTCTAGTCACTGAAGCAGACCCAGAGCAAGGAAAGAAGGAAAGCATGAGTATGCTGTGGTGTGAGGTTCAGGTAAACCTTAGTAGAAGGAGAGCCTCTCAGCATAGGCACCCCTTTCATTCTTGTCATTCTCCCTGGAGATTGGATGTGAAGCTGGAGATAGGAATTCACATGAAGTAGCTATTTGTACTCAGGTATCTCGAGCTTCCATTCTCTATTAACTTATGCTTATGGTAAGTATTTTCCTCAGTAAAAAAGACGGAAATCAGTTTTGCAGTCCGTTAAGCATCTGACTCTTGGTTTCAGCTCAGGCCCTGATCTCAGGGTCATAAGATTGAGCCCTCTGTCAGACTCCACGTGGAGTCTGCTTAAAACTCTGCCCGTTCCCCCAACTCATGTGCACATGTGCTCTCTCTCAAATAAATTGTAAAAATAAAAAAAATCACTTCACCAGACCAGATTGAAAATTTTGAGGGTGTGATTATGGTGCTCAGTTGGTATTGCCCAACACCTGACATACAGTGGGCACTCAATATGTGTTTGTTGAACTGTTTTTACGGCAGTAAGGAGAAATGGCATGGGCTCTCCCTTTGCTGAGGGACTAAGACGTTGAGATGGATGGAGACTTTAAGAAACTGGATTCATTTTAGATAACTATTAAGATGCATGATCAATAAAAATTAACAGACAATATCCAGCTCTTCCCGTAAGTGGCCTGAGGTGATCTCAGAAAATGCCTTGCTATTCACTTGACCCAGAAAACCCTACGAAATCATGCAGGCAAGAGGTTCCAAATCTTCATGGTCATCTTAAGAACACACATCTGCCCAGACCATCAAGGATAGGCATATCCGAAAAGACACCAAGCACCTGAAGGATGTCGCTTCGCAGAGACAATGTGTGCCACACCGTCAGAATAGTGTGGAGTTGGTAGGTGTGCCTGGGCCAAAGAGTGTGGCTGGAAACGTGGTCGGTGGCCCAGAAAGAGTGCTGAATCATTACTGCACATGCTTAAAAATGCAGAGTAATGGTGAACTGAAGGGTTAGATTCTCTGGTCATTGAGCACATCCAGGAGAACAAAGCCCCCAAGATGTGTTGAATTTACAGGGCTTCTGGCCGGATTACCCCACACATGCGCTCTCCCTGCCACACTGAGATGCTCCTTACTGAAAAAGAGCAGATTGTTCCTAAACCAGAAGAGGTTGCACAGAAGAAAAAGGTATCCCCAAAACCTACGGCTTGGGAATAAGTTTTGCATAAAATAAATGCAAATAAAAAATTTAAAAAATATATCCAGAAAAACTACAGAAGGCATTTCATTAAGAGACTTGAGAAAGACCCTGAAGGTCTAGAAAGGAAAAATAAGGAATAAATTATGTATTAGGAGACCCTGGAGAGGAGACTCATGAAAGAAAAATAGTTTAAAAATACCACCATTATAAGTGTTTATTAAACACAATTTTAATGTACTTTGGGGCCCATTATTTTGCTTGAGTTTCACAATGATGGTGTAGATAGGGCAAATATCATTCCCATTTTACAGATGAGGAATCTGAGTCATGGTAGATGAGGTTGGGTGACAGTCCAGGGTTATATTCCTGCTTGACAGTGGTCCTAGCTCTTAATGCAATGCTTTTTCCAACACACTGGCTGTCTACAAAGGATGAATCGCCCTTAAGTTTGATTGTCTAGCAGAAGACACTTATCCCATTTCCATTTATTCCATTTAGTCCATATTCCCTTTCTTCTACATGTCTGGGTCTCCCCTCCAAGGAGACCTGCTTCTGGATCCAGGTCTCTGGAGTTATCTATCAGCCACCACAGCCCTAAATGATATATTTTTACATGCTGTCTGTAATTATCTCCCAGGACTGAGACTTGGTACTTTAAAACTTATTGTACTTATTTGCTTAGTGAATGATTTCTATTTAATGAGGGGTTAGTGTATGCCAGGACCTGTCCTGCACGCTGGCAGACAATCTGGAGCAGAAAGACACAGTCCTGCCCCTATGACATTGTAGAGCAGTGGGTGAGAGACAAACATTAAATATTGACACACACAAGTCCCACTTTGCAACGGTGATGAGTTCTACCAGGAAAAGGCACACGATGGTATGAGAGCTCAAACTCGTAGGGTTTGAGTCCGTCCCAGAGGTCTTAGAAAAAGATCCCAGTTGAAATCAGTTCTGAGGGATGCCTGGGTGGCTCAGTTGGTTAAGCATCTGCCTTGGGCTCAGGTCATGATCTCAAGGTCCTGGGAGGGAGCCCCATGTTGGGCTCCCTGCTCAGCAGGGAGTCTGCTTCTCCCTCTGCCTGCTGCTCCCCCTGCTTGTGCTCTCCTTCTCTTGCTCTTGTACTGACAAATAAAATCGTTAAAAAAAAAAAAAGAAAGAAAAAAAAAGAAAAGAAAAAAAAGAAACCAGTTCTGAAAAAGCAGGAATTAACTAGATAAAAACAGGGGTAAAGAACTACACTAGTTCTTCCAGTCTTTTCCATCATTGCAAACTACTTTCAAACTTCAGGAAGTTTCTCAGACCTCCCCACATGACGAGTGGCAGGTTTTGATGATTGATGAAATGGTTCAGTGCGATTAATCCAACAATGACACTAAATGGATTTATAATGCATGAATCACTCAACACTTAAATACATTTGAACAATATTTCTTATTTTCGTGGGATATTAATTACTGACCATACAGACTACACTTGCTACAATGTGACCCTCCTTATATACTCCAAGGCTTTCAGGGTTGGTGCCGGTGGGTTGTCCTTCCCTGAGCTAATTTGTGGGTATCTACTACTGGACAGAGAGGGCGAGACCTTGCTCTTCTCTATTTTACCCTCCGCCACTAGGTACCAGAAGTGTATTTTCCAGTGACTTCTTGCAGACATCAGTCTCAGCCAGCCTATGGTCATGTTTCAGGGGGTGGGTGGTTGTTGCTTGAGACCCAGTAATTTTGAAATGGGAAAATTATATTAAGGAAAGAGAAAACAAGCATTGGGGAATGCAGTGGTTGGTCAAACTGGATGCATCTCAGGAATCTGCTACGGTTCAGAGTAAGATTTTGTTAGAAAAAAAGGTAGGAGAGGCAGTTCTCCTAAGAATGTTTAAACCAGCCTGTTAAAAAGGCAGATTCTGGAGTGCTCCTTGGGCTGCCGAAACTCGAAATGAAGCCCCAGAGCGGTGCTGCGGGGGCGCCTCTGCCCAGAAGCTGCCACTCTTCCTTCCCTCGGCCTGGACTGTCTAACCTCTCCTCACCTTTTCGGCCTCCTGGCTTACCCTCAGCCCAGGTTCTTCTGCGAAGACATCACGAACCCTTCAGAGAGAGTCCAGTGCTCTTTCCCAGCCCCCATGACCGTCCCGCAGCCCCGCATGTCTCTGCGCAAGGCTGGGAGCTCAAGGCAGCGGCTCAGAGGCGCTCAGCAAACACTATGCACGGACTTTGTCTCTGCTCATGGGATGCTGCTATTCCAAATAAAGATTACCCGGCAATTGGGGAAAGGAGAAAACTAGAGTTATGTGTAGACTCCAAAGTCACGCGTGACCCTGCCATGATTTTAAGCTCTTGGGACAGTTGAAGGATATAAAGTATTGTAATACATGTTCTTGACTCTGTGACAGGAACTGGCAGCTGTGGGGGAAGGAAGCACATCTTCCTACTTTTTATCTGTCACGTAAGTAACACACTGCTCCTAAATGCCAGGTGCCGTTCTCTGTAGGGATGAAAACGCAGAAGGTCCGAGGAATGGCGTCGAATTCCGAGCGCAGGCGGAGGCCGGCTGACGCACATACATGGAACAGCCACTAGGTGGCAGCTTAGAACTAGGACATTCCAGAATGAACGTTTGCAGCCCCAACACCTTGAGCGCTCCGGGGTGGAGAATGGAACGGCGGGTCTAGCGGAGCAATTCAAAAGGAGAAGAGAGAAAGAGGTTGTAGTACTTACTGCGTACATCTTTACAATTTTATTTCCCCTAGAATCAAAGCCGGGCACACGCGTACACACCCAGACACAGAAAGTCTCACAAATGCACACTGAACCCGCCTCACTCTCCAGAAGCCCCGCAGTGAGTCTGAGATGCTCCAGGCCCGACTTGGCTGTCTTCAGGCAGCCCTCACTTCCTTTGTCCCATGGGCCACACGCTTTCATTGCCTATTGAGGGACTTCGTGAGGATAACTGTGCCTTTATTTGATTTTCACCGAACGTATTTACTTTTGAACTTAACCCTCTTACAATATGTTACTCTACCCTGCTTATGAAAATATGCTTTCATAAATGTGTACATAGATTATATATAAATATATCTTGTGTGTTATAAAAATATGTAACATACACTGATAAATCAGGGAACCAGTGCTTTCCATCCTTCCTTGCATGCAGTAGGTGCTCAATGTATGTTTACTGAACTGAACTGAAGGGAAAGAGAGATAAAGCGTCCAGGAAACGGAAGGTGCGGACTTAGCAGCAGAGCAAAAATTCAACACAGAGTAGAGGTCATAGAGGGTCATAGTGTAGAGGTCACAGTGCAGAGCATCATACAACATTCAACATGTGTAGCTGGGTACAAAGCAACAAGGGAAAAAGTGAACGCCCACTTCGCCGCCTCTTCTCAGAGCAAACCGACGACATCCACGGGTCCAGGAGACTCAGGATCTCCTCCTCAGTTTTGATCCAAACTGACACCACGTCCGCATGTCCTTCTAGTGATTTGAACACCAGTTCTTCTAAGATGAATATGATACTTTAGTAAAAATAAGAATAGCATGAAGCTGATTACTAGGAGGCAACGTTTTGAGGGCAAACATGCAGTTTGAACTCCTATTTCCAGTACCGTGCACAGAACAGGTATTTATAAAGACTGATTACAAACCCAACCTGTCCAAAAAGAAGTTCAAAAATCACAGGGAACCACAGGAATATAGGGACTGGAGTAATTAAAAGGAAATGTTATTTACAGTAAACCATTTGTATACCACTTAAAACATAGCTTTTGTTAAGTATCTAACAAATCAAAATTATATTTTAGCAAAATCACCTTTCCCCAGACACACACACTAGGCTAAAAACAATGCCTATAGATAGGGCAAAGGTTACTATATCTTCCTGCCTTCAAGGAACTTGTAGCTTGGTGGGGGAAGATGATGTGCCCATAAAAACATATTGAATGAAGAATGGCAAAAATAATGCTGTACAATCCCAGAGGAGGGAGAGATCACTTTTTCGATGCTGAAACATTCACGGAGGAGACTGCCATTGACCTGGACTTTGGAACCTGAATCACACCTAGATAATACAGGGCAGGGGATGGAGAGCATTCTTGGAGCAGGAACCGGCCAGGAACAGGCCCAGGAAGGCGTGCTCAGGAGACGGTGAAAAGAGCAGCCGGGACAGAACAGAAGTTCAGGGAGGGTGTGGCAGGAGATAAGGCAGAGATGCAGATGGGGGACAGAGCTGCGGACTCCCTTGGGGCCAAGCCAACAGGCTGTTCTTTACCCCAGAGGCACTAAAGGTCTTTGAAGGGGGTAGTAAGTTGGTGGAGGCTGAACTTCTGAGATTTTATGGTGTATGTTGGTTTGGGTAGGATGAAAGATTAAGATGGTGTTTTATTTTGTTTTTTGTTTGTCTTTTAAAGATTTATTTATTATTTTTTGAGAGAGAGAGTGAGCATACAAGTGGGAGAGGGAGAGAGAGTCTCAACCAGGCTCTGCCCTGAGTGCGAAGCCTGAAGCAGGGCTCGATCCCAGAACCCTGAGATCATGACCTGAGCCAAAACCAAGAGTCAGATGCTTAACAGAGTGTGCCACCCGGGTGACCCTTATTTGTTTTTTAAAAACTATCTGAACAATCTGTAGCTACCCTGTGTATATGAATGTTCAAACATCTTACAGCCAGTAGATTTATCACACAATTATGACTGGATTCGCAAATAAATATGAGAATCACATGCTATTTTAAACACAGTATTTTTAAATTCAGATGTTTCTGGGGAGTGGATGATGAATGGAGTGGAACAATAGCCATAGCTTTCTTTGGAAGCCACACTCCAACCCTATCTAGAGGGCTGAGAGCAGAATCTTAGTTGTGAAAGGGATTTTCCGTGGTCAGCTGTAGGTGCACCATAGGTGGGGATGCAAACTGGTGCAGCCAGTGTGAAGACAATTTGGAGGTTTCTCAAGAAATTAAAAATAGAACTACCGTTAGATCTAGTAATTCCACTGCTGGGTGTTTACCCAAAGAATACAAAAACATTGATTTGAAAAGATATATTCACCCCTATGTTTACTGTAGCATTATTTATAATAGTCAAGATATGGAAGCAACCCAAGTGTCTATCGATAGATGAATGGATAAAGAAGAGGTAATATATAGCTACAGTGGAATACTACTCAGCCATAAAAAGGAATGAGTTCTTGCTATTTGCAACAACATGGATGGATCTGGAGAGTATAATGCTAAGTGAAGTAAATCAGTCAGAGAAAGAGAATACCGTATGAATTCACTCATATGTGGAATTTAAGAAAAAAACCCCAAACACACAAATATGAGACAAACCAAGAAACAGACTCTAAACTATAGAGAACACACTGATGGTCACCCGAGGGGAGGTGGGTGGGGGATGGGTGAAATAGATGAAGGGGATTAAGAGTACACTTACTGTGATGAGCACTGGGTAATGTGTAGAATTGTTGAATTACTACATTGTATATGTGAAATGAATATAACACTTGTGTTAATTATACTGGAATTAAAAAATTCAGTTGGTTAAGCATCCCACTCTTGGTTTCAGCTCAGTTCATGATCTCAGGGTCGTGAGATCGAGCCCCACATTGGGTTCTGTACTCAGTGCAGAGTCTGTTTGAAATCCTTTCCTCCTCCCTTTCCTTCACCCTCTCCTCCTCTCCCAGCTCACGTGTGCTCTCTCTCTCTCTCTCTCAAATAAATAAATACATGCAATCTTTTTTTTTTTTTTAAAGCATGACCGAAAGAAAATACCTGCTGCATTGTCATAGTACTGGAAAGGATTTCAAGGTGTTATCTATTGTAGTTTTATCAATTAGATGTAGTTTAACTAATATAATGTCACCAATTCATTGAGCACCTATAATATGCTGGGTGTTTGGATTTGGTATTGTGAAAGTCCTGAGGAATGGCCCTTGCCTCGGGGTGGATCAGAGAGAATTCCCTGAGGTGATGGTGCCGTAGCTTAGAGTTGAAGGGTAATCAGACATCAGCATGGTGGTACTCAACAGTTTGGAGGGTGTAGTTTTGGGGAGCATTGTGCAGGGAAGCCATCATACTTGGTATAATTGGTATATAAAGTAGCAGGTTGGACGGGGCAGGAGATGTAGCTAAAGATGTAAACATAGCATGGAAGGCCTTGAGCGCCATGCTGTATAGACTGGGCCACAGAATCATTTACCCCGCATAGTATTTGCATTTCTGTACACGTGGAAGAGAGATTCACAGGAGGCCACGTTGACAGAAAGGATCTGTTAGGAGGCCAAAGTCCAGAAGAAAGAGATGCCTAAGAGAGTGAAAGGGTACAGTAGGAAGGATGATAGAGGAGAGAAGGGAGGAGAGAAAGGGTTTCCAAAATATTGAGGAGGGAGTATGAGGAAGAGGAAGAAATTCAGAAAGCCAGCCTTCTGGTGGATGTGCCCAGGTGGACGGAGCCCTTAACTGTGACAAGCTTGCAGAGGATGGAGTTGCCCAGAGGAGACCAAAGTGAGTTGAGTTCTAGACTTGTTGATTTTGAGACCTGTCCAGCAGGCGTTGGATCTTGAATCTGAAGCTTATGGAGGGGAGGTCAGTGAAACCGTGGGAACAGATTAGATCACCCAGACTGACGTGTAATGATATTTAATAGCTGTTACAGTCATTACACACTTTCTGGGAGTTTGTATGTATTTACCTTACTTAATTCTCCCAAGAACCCATTCAATTGATATTTTTACCCCATTTATGTAGAAATGAGAGATTAGGAATAATAACGAGGACTTCTATAACCTCCCCATAATCCACCTGCCTTCCTCGTGTACTTGGTCTGCTGGCCTCAAATATTTGTTCTACCGTGGACCAAAGTCACTCAGAGTGCAATCCCTCCGCTTAAGTACTAGATCTCATCCTTTCTCACTGTGGACACTGTTTCAACAATTTTCCCCTCCCTCTATCCATCACAAAAATTTCCCTCTCCATTAGATCATTCTTGCCAGCCTACAGACAACGATTTCTCCCAATTCAAAGAAAGACCAAAACTCTCTCTGACCCCCATCCTGCTTTCTTGCTCATGTTCCAACCTTATTCTTCCTTTCACATCTCAGAAGAGTTGCCTCTATGCATTGTCTCTAACTTGCTCTATTTCATCCTTATTTGGACTCACTCCATATAGCTCTATTGCTTCCACTCTGACAAAATTGTTCTTGGCAAGGGGCCAAAGACCTCCATTTGACTAAATCCAAGGACCAGCATTCAGTTTCCATTTTAGGTGACCTATCTGCAGCATCTGACTCAACTGACCACTCCCTCCCTCTTTTTGTTACTTGCTTTGGAGGCTACCAGTCTCTTGGGTCTTCTCTTACTTCTCTGGTCACTCCTTATTTTTTTTTTAAGATTTTATTTATTTATTTGAAAAAGACAGCAAGAGAGGGAACACAAGCAAGGGGAGTGAGAGGAAGAAGCACGCTTACTGCAGAGCAGGGAGCCTCATGCGGGGCTTGATCCCAGGACCCTGAGATTATGTCCTGAGCTGAAGGCAGACGCTTAACGGCTGAGCCACCCAGGCGCCCCTGGTTACTCCTTCTTAGCATCTTTTGCTTATTCCTCGTCTCCCTGAGCGCTTAGTGGGTAGGGTCTCAGCACACAGTCCTTTGCAGCTCTTCTCTCTTCTACTTTACATCTTGGTGGTCTCATCCAGGCTTATGGTGTTAAACACTCTCTGTATGTTGCTAATCCCAGATTTATACCTTTAGCCTATGCCTGTTCCCTAAATTCTATATTCATAGATGTGACTGTCATCTTCAATTTGATGTCTAAAGGAAAACTCAAACTCAACTTGTCCAAACTGACCTCTCGATCTCTCCCTTCCCATCCAAGAGTGGTTGTCTTTCAGTTTTTGCAATTTTAGTTCATAGCACCTCTAATGTTCTGGTCACTCAGCCCAAGAACCTGGACTCATCCTTGATCTTCCTTTTTTCTCATATCCCATATCCATTCCAAATTCTGTTGACCCTACCTTCAAAAGATGACCAGGTTCCCACCTCTTTGTTCCATCCCCACCAGTTCTTCCCTGGTCTAAGCTGTCATCTGCTCCCTGTTGATTTTTGCAATAACCTTTTAATAATCCACATTTGCTGACCTTTCAGGCTATTCCCAAGATAGCAGCCAGAATGATCCTGCTAAGACTGATTTGATCTTGTTATTCCCTTGCTCAGAATCATCCAGTGGATGCTTATACCATGCAGAATAGAAGCTGAGGTCTTGGCAAAGTCTTATAAGCCCTTCCCTCACTACACACACACACACACACACACACGTAATTACCTTCTTGACCTCTCCTCTTTCTACTCTCTCCCTCACTCCTACCACACTGTCAATGCCTGCTGTTCTTTGAACACATCAGCTCTGACTTCAACTCAGGGTCTTCCATTTGCTATCCCCTCCGCCTAGAACTTTCTTCCCATAACAATTCCCAAAGCTTGCTCCCTCACTTCTTTCGGATTACTATGTAAATGTCACCTTCTTAGTAGGTCCTTCCATGAAAATCCTATTGAAAATTGCCACCAGTAGTCTTTATTCTCTTTTCTAACCACGGTGGGTTTGTATTGTCAATTGGGCAGGGCTGGAACTGTTCCCTGAGTGTCTTCCCTACGGAGTTCTCAGGCTGGTGGGCCACAGAAACATGTTGCATGACGTTTGGAAAGCAGAAGTGAAGGAATGGCCACACTGATTGAACAGTTACAGGACTGCTTCGGTCTGTGAAGTGCGGGTGAAGCCCGCTACAGTGTGGTTTACCTGCTGCTCTCCTGGTTGGCACCGGGCTGTGGCCGGACCCACAACTCTCATAGCGCTCACTGGAGCCTCCTACAGTGTCTCAGACTCCTGGGTCAAGGGTGTGTTTAGCTTCATGATGAAGGCTGCTGGCTTCTCCTGCAGGACTTCCCCACATCCCTGAAAACAGAGACTTGGAGATGAAGAGAGATGGATGAGAATTCTAGTCTCTCTGCCTGGTTTCATTGCGCTTCCCTCACTGCACATTCATCTTCCCTTGCTGCCTGCCTGCCCTGCTGACCTCAGACACCAGCGCCAGAGACGGAAGTAACAGAAGTTCCCACAATTGCATGGAGTCAAATTCCTATAATCAATCCGTGTGCATGCTTGCGTGCATGTGCGTGTGTGCGTGTTTTATGCTGGGAAATGTTGAACAACTAGCTTTCCAGGAAAAAAAAAAAGGCCCAATCAGTAGCATTTGCCAATTTCCTTGGTATAAATATTCCCACTCTGACCATTTTAAGCTACTGATTGCTAAATGGACTGGGGAAGAGATGCTTGCAATTGGCTCTCTCAGGGCAGGTCTTAGCAGCTCCTCGCATCACTGGGCATCTGTCCTCGTGGCTTTGCTTCTCTGAGCACACCTTGTCCAAGAGACCGATGTAAATTTTTTCCGTAGTTCTCAGCACCTTCTACCCTGCTACATTGTTTAGTCATCTGTCTCCTACCTCGGAATGTAAACTCTTTTAGGGTAGGGATTTTTGCCTGTTTTGTTCCCTGCTGTCCCTTTGGCTCTCAGAGCGGGTGCTGCGCTGGGTAGCTGTCCATTTGTATCTGCTGGAGGGGGGAGGGAATGAACGAAGGAATGTCGTGTGGGAGGCTGATTGGGGCAATAATAGGACCAGATGTGTGGCAGACGAGGAACCTGAGTGAGAACATTGTCCAGGTGTCGCCTGGTTGAGTCAGTTCAACGAATATTTGTGGGTGCCTGCAATCTGCCAGCCATTTTGCTGGTGGGGCACATACAAAGGGTAAGGCCTGGGGGCTAATCTGGCAGAATTTAGAGGAGTTGGAAGAGAAGGGGGAGAAATCACTGTCAGGGGAACCAGGGACACTGAGGGTTTTAAGAAATGAGGAAATATTCCACGGTCCCAAAGGCAGCACAATGGACCAGGAAGAAAGTGATTGAAAAGTATCCTCTGAATGGGGCAGTTAGGAAAGTTAGAAGGGCTTTTCTCTGAGAAGCCCCCCCAGTATCTCCTTTCTCTGGAGGTTATATTCCCAAAGCTCTTTGGCCATGTTCCACTGCAGCCACGTGATAGAATTCGCATTTCCAGCCAGCCAGCCCTTCCGGCGTGGCCTCTTCCAAGACAGCACTGCTGTTCAAACCCCCGACCCCTCACCCCGGGAGATTTCTTAGAAAAGTTTTAGCCGTCCCAGCTATGTATCTCAGGCTTTTCTTAGAGTAATTTTCTCTTAGCATTTTCTTCTGGAAACTTAACCAAAATCGGACTGTTATAATGCTAATTTCGTCCTTCAGTTTTCTAAAACGGAGAACTGCTTTTGGGATCAGAAATAAATATTAAGTGGTATTTTATAATGAGACAAGTCACATTTGGGATTAATAGCGAGTGGATTTGCAGCCCAATTTTTTAGTCAGGAAATACCACTGTCAGTGTGACTGATAACTGGACCAGGCTACTTTCCTTTATTCGTGTTCCTAAAAGGTGTTGTTTTGTAGGATCTCGAATTTTGAAACTTCAACTTCCCGTCCATCACTCACAAATTTTGTCCTGCTCGTTTCAGAAACATGTCATCTGGCCAGAGATCCCTCCCTTGACCATCTCATATGAATGGTACCCCTTGGTCGCTCTAGACCTCCTTCCCTTCAGTTATATGCTTCCTGAGGGTGCGTACCACTTCCTCACAAGGCATTCTAGAGCAACATGCCTGACAATGGTCTTGTCACCCATGAGAACATGAGTGCCATGAGGGGAGGACTTCATGTGTTTAGTTCATTGCTAGATCCCCAGCACTGAGAATAACAGTGGTGTAAAATAGAGACAGGAAATCTGTAGACTGGATGGTTATAAGCCTTCTGGAGCAGTAAGTTGATTTGCCCTTTTAATGGGCATTTTTTAAAAAAGAATTTCCAGAACGGATAATGTTAAGAAGATGAGAACTGATACTAGGACTGTGTGGTACATGGCATAGAGGCCCAGCCTTTTTTACAGATGGACAGATGGCTCTCCCCTCTCCCACGGCTCCCCTGACCCTTCCCTTCCAGCTCTTTCCAGCTTGCCCCTCTCTTCCCACCATTACTGCAGCCTTGCTGCCATCATGCCTGAGTCTTTCCCTCTCCTGGAGACCTTTGTTAAAACCTGCTGCTCCCTTATGCCACTCCTTACCTTTCTTTTTCTCACATTTCAAATGCCCAAACATGAGGATTGTGCTGACGACTTCCATCTCTTTCCCATCTATTCCTCCCTTAAACCTCTATAATCTGCCTCCCATTCCTAAATACTTCTGGAAAGTTCTCCTTATGCAACTCGACCCAAAATGGCTTTTCTTAACTTTTTGAATCTATCCTCCAAACAGAGAGCAGAGTAATCCGTCTAAAATGAAAACCTGATCATGACAATTTCCTGCTTAAAAGCTGTCCAGGCTTTCCATCCACTTGAAGACCAAGTTCAAGTCTGGTTTTCATGACACCTCTTCCCTGATATGGGTGGTTCCTACCACTCTGCTCTGCTCAGCTCACCATTCTCTGTTGGGCATTAAGCTTTCCATCTGGACTCACTGTTTTATCCTTGCTTGCGCTGTAATTCCTTTGCTCTGCCTGCTTCCTGTCTAAAATATCAGAGCTCTCTCCCCTAACCCTGACGAGCCAATTCCAGCTGATGCTTTAATAATTTAAAAAGTGTTTTTTTCCCAGTCAGTAAAGAGTGTGACTCTTGATCTCAGAGTTGTGGGTTCGAGCCCCATATCAGGTGTATAAATTATTTAAAAATACAATCTTAATAAAAATAAAAAGAAATTTTTTGAGCAACTGTGTATCAAGTTGTCTCAATACCATTTATTGATAACCACTGATTTTAAATATTACATCCAGCATATTCTTAAACTTGGGTCTGATTTGGGGATTTAAATAGTTTTATTAATCTATTCCTGTTTTTATTATTATAAATTTCAAATGACTTTTAATATCTAACATTAGGGAAAGTAAACCTTTCTACTTTCTTCCTGCATCGCCTCTGACACCGATAACCTTCTCCCAATTCATTTTCAAAATTTTCTTGATGAGGTGCTTAGGTGGCTCAGGTCATGATCTCAGGGTCCTGGGATCCAGCCCTGTGTGGGCTCCCTGCTCAGGGGGGAGTCTGCCTGTCCCTCTGCCCCTCCCCCCTTCTTTTGCTCTCTCTCTGTCTCTCAAGTAATAAATAAAATCTTTTAAAAACAAAATGAGGGCTTCAGAGGGGAGGGGGGTGGGGGAATGGGATAGGCTGGTGATGGGTGGTAAGGAGGGCACATATTGCATGGTGCACTGGGTGTTATACGCAACTAATGAATCATCGAGCTTTACATCGGAAGCCAGGGATGTACTATATGGTGACTAACATAATATAATAAAAAATCATTAAAAAAATAATAAATAAATAAAATAAGACTATAGATAAAAATAAATAAATAATTAGCTTGAGGTCAGCCTGCTGGTAACACTGGTTACTATTCAAATCCATTCCTACTGCACTTCAAAGTCCGCAATCATTACAGACTCTGGAACTGCATGATTTAATGGGCATTTAGACTACATCGTGTTTTTCTTTATTACATCCTTAGCCAAACACAATTACCCCAGGCTGCATAAGGGCTGTAATTTTGATTTACAAATAGTTGGAGGTCAAGAAATGGCTATTCTGCTAATATCATTTAAAAAAACAGTAGACTTACAGTTAGAATGACTGCCAATGTATGTGAATTCTAGGCCTCCATGGCATCAGTTGTAAAGTGATAAATTATACCTGACTTAGAGAGTTGTTACGAGATTTAAGTAAGATTCATAAATATAATTAGTGCAAATCTTGGTTCAAGGTAGGCACTCAATGTTTATTGGAAAAGATGTTATATATATTAAATATGACATTATTATGTCACAAAAAAACCCAGGGATGTACTATATGGTGACTAACATAATATAATAAAAAATATTAAAAAAATCCTTTTTCTTGATTATTTTCAGATACTTATTTTCCCAGTTGAGCTTAAGAATCTTTTTTTTTTTCAGTTTCTTCTTCTTCAAAAAACGGGATTTAGATTGAAGTTGTACTGTAACTATCAATTATCTCAGAAAGTATTTTTTTGTTGTTGTTATTATAAAGCCAGGAAGAGGAAAAAGCAGAGGAGCACAGCTGTAATTCTCATAGCCCCCACCCATCACTAATTTGTTCTATACTTTGGATTTTGATAGGGTGCAATCGTTGATAAAATGGTTTCTTGTCAGGAAAAATGATCTGAGACTTGGGACTTGGCCAAAGAAACTATGGGGTTATCTTTCGGCGGAGTGCTGGGCACTGTCAAGAGAACACTAACTGATTTTGTAGGGTGTGTATACGTTTGTCTCCTGTCGACTGCAGCAAAATTAAAGTGGCAGAAAACTGGTAGTCATGCAAATGATTCTTGTCAATATATGTGCAAATCCTTCTGTCCAGTTGAGTTACAGTTGAATTCTGCCCTGTAGAAAGATAACCCCGGGGCGCCTGGGTGGCTCAGTTGGTTAAGTGTCTGCCTTCAGCTCAGGTCGTGATGCCAGGATCCTGGGATCAAGTCCCCCATCGGGCTCCTTGCTCATTGGGGAACGTGCTTCTCCCTCTGCCTGCTACTCCCCCTGCTTGTACTCTCTCTGTCTCTCTCTCTGAAAAATAAATAAATAAAATCTTAAAAAAAAAGATAACCCCAGTAGTATACATTATTTTCCTATGTAAGATTATCAGTTTCCCAACTATTAGCATGTTTATTTTAGCATTCCTGATTGCCTATATAAATGACTGTTCCTCAAATTCTTCTTGAAACTAGTTCTTAGTAATTAATTGTACCGGTACTTTAGTAATTAATTGAATAAAATCTCTGACATATGTGCATTTATATTTGCATGACAGTCATAATTTTTATTCTTTTGAAAGTTATACTTGAGCACTATTGTGCCTTAACAGACTGTGTGGGAAATGTAATCAAAGCAGAATTCTTTTGCCTATGATCTTTGTAGGAATTAATCTATATAGGTCATATATGACTATAAAGCAATGAGAAGCCATTCAACTCTGCAGAAGCCAGCAATCTTAAATATCTTAAACCCAGGAAATATCATAATGCCCCTTACCTTAAAATAAAACCAATACTCTTAAAGACAAGTTTTCAGACAATTTAGTCATGAGCAGATATCAAAGTTTTATGGCATTCTTGCAGGCAAAGGAAGGGGCATTTAGGGGGCTAATTCAAAGATTTATTCTTGGTAGGGGTATTTTATAGAAAAAAGAGAAGATTTTTGTGATCATCATAAGATCAGATACATCAATTAAAAAAAAAAAAGTTAGGTAAAAAGACACCTGATATTCCAGCAGGTGAAGAACTCTAGACCCCCAGACAAATCTTAGCCCCATTAACCTTCATCAGCAAGCAGCCTGTGCATTTTGTGAGGAGTGCTAACTTCTTTCCAGGAGGAAGTTTTTCCCAAGTCCAGGTTTGGGACAATTTTTTGTTTACACTCATTTTACAGTGAAGCATAAGAAAGTACACTAAAGTGCTGACTTTTCCTCGATTTTTTAGTGCTTTCAAATAAATAGAGCAAATTTTCAGTCCTTTTCGAATGTTTTTCTTCTTTCTTATGGCCCCGAGCAAATACTTAGTCCTGCTGACTACAAGGTCTACAGTTAAACACAAAAGGCCCTTTTCCTGCTCCCAGGTTTTGATTCTTTTCTTCAGAGTTGAATCTTCCTGGCACCTTCTTGTGTATTCCTTACAGATGTCCTGGGCATGGACAAGCAGACCTGTCTACAACCTCGATTATCTTTCTCCTTTTCATCTCTAGAGATGGCCCCTCCAGCCTGACCACCTACCACAGCCGAGTGTGCAATGACATCCAGGTGGACGAAGAAGAGCTAGGACAATTTCTCCTCCGTGTGACTTGTCACTACTCTGGGTGACAAAGGGCTTGTCAGGAAGCCAGACAGAGCATTTCGGATGGAAAGAGGAAAAGCCGAGAGACACAACCCAGGAGAATTCCGACTCATGGTGGTCCAGGCACTCCCTGTTAGAGGGTCAGAGAGCTGGGCAGAGGAGAGACCAGCTGAGGTCCCAGTGAACCTGAAATGTCTGTTTGCAAAACCCTGAAGGAGTTCATGAATGCTGGGGCTCATTTGCGTGAGGCCCTGCGTTCGATTCCCAGGCACCTCCACTAAAACAAATACAAATGGTGGGAACTCTCTTACCTTGCTGAGAAGGTGAAGTGCCAGGGCAGGGGAGTGAGGCCAGCAGTGAGGGGCGAGGAAGAGTGCCGGGAGGGTTGGGAAGACTGGCGGGTATGTGTCTGGGGGATGGCAAGGGTAGGAGTCTTGTACAGGCCCAAACTCTGAGGCTATTCTCCTCTCGAGGGCCAAGAGGACAAGTTTACAATTTCAAGCCAGTGCAGTTTTGAGACCTTTGAAGGCCTGGGTCCATTCTCTTCTTTGAAGCCTCACCACACATCCTTTCAAACACACTAAAATGTTCTGAATGTACCGACATTCCGTGTTACCCAAGTATAGTTTTTTCCCCTATAAAATAGTGGGTGTATTTATATAATTCTACTTTTGAAAATATTTGGCAGTAACTTGAATTTTTTTATTGCTTTTCTTCCTAATCATATTTACTTGTGATTTCTTACAAAGTGCGAAAATCTGATCTGTAAATTTTTTCAAATGCAAAAATATTTATGAATATTAAATGCAATGACAGATGAATTTCACATATGAGATTTGGTACATTTAATTAGGCATTTATTAATTTCACATCTGTAGCTTTAATTTTGGTTTAGAGCAAAAAATGTTCCCCCTAGGTCTGTCTTAAGCGTTTTTTGTAGACAGCATTGTTCAAGCTCATTGGCCCTAGGCCCCGTTTCTATGGTGCCTAATGGAGAAAACAGCTTGCTTACAGTCCTCGGGCTTGATGGTTTGAACTGCTTCCTGAAAATGTCATGAAAAAACTGCCTATCCCTTCGTGAGAATTCAGTGTGATGTCCATCCCGGGAAGATGAGGTACAATGGAAAGAGGCAACTCTCCCCTCAGCTTTTTTTTTTTTTTTTTTGCATTTTTATTGTTTTAAATTTTAACTCCAATATAATTAACATACAGTGTTATATTCGTTTTAGGTATACAGTACAGTGACTCAAAATTCCATACATCACCCGGTGCTTGTCGCAACAAGTGCTCACCTTAATCCCCATCACCTGTTTCCCCCTCCCATCCCCACGTGGCCTCTGGTAACCAGCAGATCTCTGAAGTTAAGAGTCTGCTTCTTGGTTTGTCTATCTCTCTTTTTTCTCCTTTGTTCATTTGTTTTGTTTCTTAAATTCCACATATGAGTGAGATCATATGGTATTTGTCTTTCTCTGATTTATTTCGCTCAGCATGATACTCTCAAGAGCCTCCCATGTTGTCACCCTGACATTTTTGGGCCATGGATGCCTTTGTCAGTCTAATGAAGCTCAGGGACCCCTTCTCAGAATAATGTTTTAAAGGCGTAAAATAAATTACATAAGATTACCAAAAAAACTCCACAATTGCATTGAAATATAGTTACCAAAAAGAATGTTTGTGATATAATCATACACGTGTTTATGAATGTAGTAAATGACAAGACCTAGCTGCGGGCCGATAACTACCATCATTCAAAGCGGCGACGAGTATGCACAGCACTTACTATGATCTGATATGAAAATATTGGTTAATTTTATCGGTGACAGGTCACCGGTACAGATACTACTTGGGTTTGTTGCTTATTTTGCAAAGAAGGGAAATGTTACCTTTTAATTAAAGGTTAATGAAATTGAGATGTAATTGTTTTATGTAATTATTTTCCGCATCAGATTCACGGAACTCCTGAATTCTACCCATGACTGTGGACTTCAGGTTAGGATCCATGCAGGGTGAGGGGTTCTCCACCATCATGAATTATTATGTGGGCCATTATAGACACCAAATGACTCTCCAGCCTGACAGATTCTGGGGCTGGGTCTCTAACTCTCCTGATGTAGTAGCAGTTAGACAAAAAGTAAGTGTCTTTGAGTATTTGAGATGTCCAAAGTGATTTCCAATCTCTAGCTCAAGGCCAGAGCTAGGACTCTGAATTGCAGTCTTTATTCTTTGGGTAAATGATCCCCAACAGCTCTCCTTAGGTATCCTACCTTAGACGTTTTTAATTTCTTCCTAAGATTTATTTCATCTTTAGCTCTAAAGACATGTAAAAACACATTTTACACCAAACCATCACTAACCCACCTTCTTTTCCTTCCTTCATTCCTTCGTTCCTCCTATCCTTCCTTCTTTCCTCCCATCCCAACATTTACCATACATTTTTAACCATACATTTAATAATGATATCATGATATAAAGATATGAATGTGTAACTTATTTCTCTTATTCATAACTTCGCACCAGGAAATGTCTACATTAGTGCAAAGGATTATCTATGATAGAAACATCCTCTAGGATTATTAAAGCAAATCAAGTCACTTCACTATGCAGGACTAGTTTTAGGGCCAATTTGTGAAATATGCAGTCTATTTTTGGCTCCCAGTCCTCAGTCCTGAAATGTCTAATGTTTGGCAGTAAAATCCCCCAGCCCACATGTAAGATGACACCTGTTTCCATGATCGCTCATTCTCTCTCTCTTTCCTCTCTCCTCTCTCAGATGAAGATGGATCAGCACCCTGTACTTCCTGTTTGCTTTGTCAGAAAACAGCAATGACTTAATCTGCTGTGTCTGTGAGGCTTTGTTCTTTCATGTTCTAGGCTGAGACTTAACCCTTCAGCACTCTCCTCTGGAGAGCCAACTCCATGGAAACCCTGACAAGTGGTTTCAATTATGACACTTGAATTATGACTCTTGAAGCAATGTTTTTCTTTCCCTTTTAGTCTTACCCAAACGGCAATGAATCACGGATCACCTACTCCATACACACCTTGCCCTTCTGGCCACACAGAGCAAAGTCAACAGCCTGAGGGCCCAGAACCCACAGCAGCACCTGTCAAAGCATGAGTCCCTGGTCACAGAACAGCTGAGCATTATTTATCTATCTCCAAAGGTTCCCATGATCTATGTGTGAGGAATCAGCTGCTGCTGCTTCTCGCCACCATGGCGGGGATCTGAAAACCCGGTGCTTGGGACACTGTTGCTATGACTGTCTTCCCCATCCAAGAGCATCATCTGCAGTTCAGAATGATGGGCTTCCCCTCTCCCTGTTAGCTTATCAGGTGCCTTGTGACCAGTAAACATGGCAAAAACCAGGCTGTCTGTCATCTTCTCCACATGGACTGGCCCTGGAGTCCATCTTCCCTTTCCAATTGGCTTCCTATATCCATATACAGACTATGAGCGAGTGCTTCACTGCTTGACCTTGGTACTTGGCGCATACCTTTCTTTATAACACTGATAGGGTTGAGTCCTTACAGTTGATGTAATGCCAAGTTGATTTAAATGCCCCTATAAACTATTCAAGAGCAAGGATCATGCCACTCGTTTCTATGTCTCCACCGAGCACGGTACCTGGCTGTGGCTCTCTATAAATATTTTGGTATGCATATGTTAATTAAGGTATACTTTAATTTTCTCCAATAATTTCCTTTGTTCATGAACTCCCTTACATACACATCTCTGGTCCATATTCTAGTTCAGTCTATATTCTAGGCACTAACTTTACATATATAATTTTTAATGTGTTGATCCTGCCCATTTTTTTAAAAAAAAATTCTGTTATGCATAAGAAAGTTGAGACCCAGAGAGTTTAACTTTCCAATGTTTAGGTAGCTATTAAATTGCTGAGCTTTGGGGCACCTGGGTGGCTCAGTCGTTAAGCGTCTGCCTTTGGCTCAGGTCATGATCCCAGGGTCCTGGGATAGAGCCCTGCATTGGGCTCCCTGCTCAGCGGGAAGCCTGCTTCTCCCTCTCCCACTCCCCCTGCTTGTGTTCCCTCTCTCACTGTGTCTTTGTCAAATAAATAAAATCTTAAAAAAAATTGCTGACTTTTTTTTTTAAGTTTATCATTTTTTTAGTAATCTCTACACCCAACCTGGGGCTCAAACACATGAACCCGAAGTCAAGAGTCACATGCTTTTCTAACTGAGCCAGCCAGGTGCCCCTCAATTGCTGAACTTCTTATCTAAGGGCTCAAACCCCAGTCTTTCTGAGTCTTGTTCTCCCTTCCCCCCTTCCCCTCAGTGTAAGGCAACAGTTCTCCAAGTGTGGTCCACAGACTCCTGAAATGTAGCTGAGACTCTTGTAGGGATCCACAGGCCAAAACTGTTTTCATAATAATACTGACATTTATTTTTATTTTTATTTTTTTCTGTGTTGACAACTGCACCTGGATGCAGAAGCAGGGGCAAGAATAGCCATTGTGTTGTTCAGTGCCATGCCTTTGCAGGAAAAAACAACCACGGGCTCACTTTAAAATGTCCTGATGAAGCTATAAAAATTAATTTTATTAAATCTAGGCCCTTGAGCGCACATCTTTTTAATATTCCGTGTGACAAATGGGAAGTGCACACGGAGCACTTCTGCTGCATTCCAAAATATGATCTTTGTCTTGAGGCAAGCATTTGTGTGATTGCTTGAGATGTGACCTGCGCCCGCTGCTTTTTTCGTAGAACACCGTATTTGCTTCAAGAACAACTGATAGACAAACTCTGGTTCTTCGGTATTTCACAGAAATTTCTTGAAAATGAATGGCGTGAGCTTAAACTATCAAGGAAAGCAACTGACAGTACTTATTGCCAATGATAAAAATGGAGCTTTCAAGAGAAAGAATTTTGGAAAACCTGTGTCTGCCATTGTGACTTTGATAGTTTCCCAAACACTTATAAACTTAACTTTTCTGATGAGGTTGGTGGTGACATTAACCAGGAGATTTATCTGAGAAGAGATATGGAATGTGTTAACATTTGGAAGATCTAGACATTCTAAAAGACAAACACTCTTACAAATCATGCATAGGTAAACGATCCACTCAAAAAAACAAGACTAGACTAACGGATTTTAATATAATAGTGTACAAAAAAGTTCACCAATGTGATTTTTTTTCAAAAAAATTATTTATTTATTTGACAGAGAGAGAGAGCGAGCAGAAGCAGGAGGAGCAGCAGGCAGAGGCAGAGAGAAGCAGACTCCCCACTGAGCAGGGAGCCCTACGTGGGGCTCGATCCCAGGACCCTGAGATCATGACCTGAGCTGAAGGCAGACGCTTCACAACTGAATCACCCAGGCGACCCTCTCTTTGGCTTTTCTGGTACCTTAGGACACATCTTGTTAACAGATGCACAAAAGAAATGGAGATAAAGCACAGATGCTTGCAGGCAACAGTTCCGAGCTTTGGCGGCTGGCTGCGGAGACGCGGAGGGCAGTTCCTGGGGCAGGAGCTTGGCGGGGCCACCCTGGCTGCTCTGGGGGGACGCTGCTTCTGTAAGCCTCGCTGCGAAACAAACACTGGGTGCTGTTTTTGCTTTTCACCTCTTTTCATAAAAGCAAAGGTCTCTTTGGATTTCTTTCGGTTAGTGAAAACAGGTACGCATGTCGGGCTTTTATGTAAATGAAGTGGTGTAAAGGAAACTTTCAAAAAGCGAGGGATACCTGTATTCTTGTTGGACAGAAATAGGCAGGATGAAAACATGGGGTGATTTCACTGGCCTCTCTGCCAACAAAAGTTTTTTATGAGCCTGACGGTGACGAAGTAGGCTATAAAAACCGTTCATAGACAGACACTGATTTTCAATAGTCCCGTCCATGTCTTTCCACGCACGTGTACCAAGTGCCTGTTAAGTGTGAGTACTGGAGTTGCCAGTTCAGTGAGACTGCTTCTAGGTGGTCACTTAGAGGAGAGGCTGATTTATAAAGAAAGAACTATAATCCTGGGCAATGAGTGCCACATTTAAGTGCGACCAAAGCACAGAAAAAGCGAGGGATCCCTTCTTGCAAGTGTTTGCAGTCCTGAGGTGTGGGCGAAGATCTAGACGTGAGTCTGAGGGAGTTAGAGTTCTTGAGCAGTCCAGTGAAACAGACATACAGATATGAATTTAGGGGCAACCTTGCAGGTCCCTGTTTGCCTCGCAGAGCCAATGGACGCCCATTCTAGACCTGTCCTAGCTTGGGGTGAATTTCTAATGGCACTAAGCCAGCTGAGCTAGAGGTTGCCACACTTCTCAGGCCATCTGGTGAGCCCTTTGTAGTGGTGGGAGGAAGTGGTTAGCTTGTCATCCTGCCGCAGTTCCCGCCCCCACCCCAACCACTGTCTGTGGGCTGGCTCCAGCGGAAGAGCCCCCTGGATAAAGCCAGTCCACAGGGGGGCCTGCCTGGCTCAGTCGGTAGAACACGTAACTCTTGATCTTAGGGTTGTGAATTCAAGCCCCACAACGGGTATAAAAATGACTTAAAACAAACAACAACCCCCCCACCCCCCGTCCAGGGATTTAAAGTAGGATCGTGCTGTGTAGGAATAAAATTGTTTCTCGCTGCCTCAGTCTAACTGGCTTTGTGAAATCTGAAGGGTCACTCCTGGTCCTTTGATGATTTCCTAGCATTACAGACATGACTGTATTGTTATTCACGCTCGCCACGAAATGTATTACATAGCATCTTTGTCTTCAGCCAAGGGTGTGGCTGACAGTTGAGCCAATTGTATTAAATGGCAATAACAGTCATCTTTAGTGCAACCAATAGCTATCCCATAAACAGGTGATGGTGAAGAGTCTGGCAAATAAAAGAGAAGCAAAAAAGTAAGTGATGGTTCCTTTTTCTGTATCAGCTTGACGAGGCCACAGTATCCAGAGATTTGGACAAATATTAGTCTAAATGTCACTGTGAAGATATTTTCTCGATGATGCTAACATTTAACTCAGTTAACATTTAAAGCAGATTTCCTTTATTTATGTGGGTGGGCCTCATGTGAGAAGTTGAAGGCCTTAAGAGACAAAGACCAGAGTTTCCAGAAGACACGATTCCGTCAGCAGACTGCCTTTGGACTCAAGCTGCCGCATCACCTTTGCTCTTGGTCTCCAGCCCGCCAGCCCGCCCTGCAGATTTCGGACTTGACGGCTTCCAAAATTATGTGAGCCAATTCCTTAAATGAATTTCTCTATCTATATACAGATCCTATTGGTTCTGCTTCTCTGAAGAACCCTGACTAATGCAGTAACATACCACAATTTGGAAAAATGGGGTGAGAGATGGTAGCTGGGGAGGGACTTAGAAGGATGTGATTTTTTCTGCTCAGTCCCGGGGGTACAGATGTCTTATGAGCTCTTCTGCTTTTTAATTGGCTGGGCCCCTAATGAATTTGTGTTCTCCCAGTGGCCTGGGGACTCCTTTGGTCACCACACTCCCCATTCTCTTCTTTTTTCCTAGACCCATTTAATTTCATTTAAATTCAAATATATGCACCTCCCTAATATATGCACCTCCCTAATATGTTATAGATGTGTTGATAAGATTTCATAAAGAGCTACCATTGGGAGATGCAGGAAATAACTCACAAAAAACTTTTTTTGCTGTTTTTGGATGAAGAACTGGGTGAAGGAAACAGGCGTTATGAGAGACAGGAAGCCTTTGGGATCTTGTGTTGCAATCTCTGTACTTTTCCTCTAGAAAGCTTTTCATATTCAGGATTTGCCACCCTCAGGTCTAGAATTTTCTTGTATTCCATGGGGATTTTGAGAATCACATTCCTGAGAGAAATATCCTTTTCCGATGATTCCAGGAGCTCTCAGAGAATCTGTGAGGCCAGAATCTTAAGCACCATTCATGATACCCCCTGGGAGAAATGAAGACCAGAAGAGGACCAACAACCAGAGGCGGACACAGTTTCCTGGGTACAAGTGAGAGGAGCTGGAGGTACGTTAGACCAACCCAGTGTGGTTTCTGCATCTAAGAGCTTTATTGACAATTCCAGCAAGAATGAAATGTAAAAGATATCCATTAATAGTAGTCAAAACACATTTCCGGAGTTGGATTTCAGCCATACCCCCATGCCTGTCCATGAGATTCCTAGCGAGGTTGTCCATATGTGTGTTAGGGGGAGTTCAAGACAGACCACAGCAGTTCCAGGAATGACTGCATCCTACCTCCCTGCTTTCGATTTCCTAACTTCACATGTGAGCTGTCTGTTCCTACACTTAGCTTGCGGCCAGGGGTCTCAGCTACACGTAGCTCGCAAAAGCAGATGGGCAAAATAAATGTCTTTATTTTTCTGTAACTGTAATTATTAGTTTGGGTCCGCATCCAAAGAAGTGGGAGAAATTTAATTGCAGTCAATTGAGGATTCCCATCTTTTACCCTTAGGCTTGTGCCTAAACTTAATAGCCCATGGCCCCATCTGGTCCCAATGGCATCTGTCCTCACAGATATCAGCTGAGATGTCCATCCCTCTGTCTGGTCTTTGGCTGTCCTTCTATGCAGCCCACTATGGAGACAGTCTTATTCTTTTCCACATGGCCTGCTGGCTTTCTCTGATACTGCTGTGACACTCTTATCTCCAAGGAGTGATTCTCTTCCTCTGAAGACATGCTTTCTTTTGTAGAGTGTTCGTGGCTCCTTGTAGGTCTAGCCAGGAGACAAGCCCGTTCGATTTTGCATCCCACAAACTGTCTGCAGGGTCCCAGGGAGCCAGTGAGGAATTGATCCTACGTACCATTTTTAACTTTCCCTTTGAACACTTATTCTAGCCTCAGAGGGTGGGAACGACTTGCTTGAATGCACAAAGAGCATCCTCCCAAGTCCTTTGTCTATACCACGTGTCTTTCCATATCCTTTCTATTAGCGCAAAGTGGGGCAAAGACCAATCCTGAGTGGGGAAGAATATGTTGAAGCACAGGTGTCTCAAAAACAGAATACTGCATCACGCTTAAGTTGAGAAGGGAATCGTGGGAACACAGAGAGTAAGTTGTCTTTAAGGAGAAGTTATCCCAAGAAAAGAAGGAAAGAGAAAGAATGGAGAGATGGGTTGGGAACATTAGTTTATCAGGAAACAGGTGACCAATCCTAGCCTGTTACCCTACCCCTTGAGCTTGCTTGATGGGAATTTTCAGGAGCGAGATACACTATTTTGCTACTTTATATCTAATTAGCAAATACGTCAGATTTCTAGCACATAAGTGGATTTTATAACTCAATGAATTTTGTATTAAAGGAACGAATGATAAAAAGCCATAGACGTAACTGGATATATGAAAGCAGGGCAGGGTTAGACGAGCAGAAGGAGCCTCACAAGTGTTACTGTCTGAGGGGTGCCTGGGTGGCTCAGTCGGTGAAGCATCTGCCTTCAGTTCAGGTCGTGATCTGAGTCCTGGGATGGAGTCCCGCCTTGGGCTCTCTGCTCAGCAGGGACCCTGCTTCTCCTGCTGCCTCTGCCTGTGCCCCCCCACCCCTCCCTGCTCGTGCTCGTGCTCGTGCTCTCTGTTTCTCTCTTTCAAATAAATAAATAAAATCTTTTAAAAAATGTTACTGGTGGAAACATTGAGATTAAAAATTAATTTGATATTTTCTTTTGCTCGAGTGGGCCCTAGTAATCCTGGGGGCAAGTATGTACATAGTAGAGAACTTATTTCATTAACAGGTGTCAGCCAGGCACTTGGATACTGAATGTTGACACGAAAAAAAAAAAAAAGCCAACTCTGCAGGGCTGTGCTCCGGGATACTGGACTTTAACTCTTTGATTACAGGTACTGCTACCACAGCGAGCTGACCTGCAAGATGGATCATCGAGATCAAAGGCTACAAGTTATGATGTTTGCCTTTTAAGAACTAAATGCTATTCTAACTTTCATAGCTTGTGGTTCCAACTGGAAGTGATAACATGGATTCGCGGTGCCTGCTTTGGTTTCTGTTCTCTGCCGTTCTCCTCGAGGTTCCTGGCTTGGTAAGGAAACAACGTTTGGAAAACGATTAGAAAAGTTGGGGGCTGATTGCCTGTTTGTTCATTTCTTGTTTTTTAGGAATTTCAAAACGTTAATGAAATGAGTGTTACTTTGGGGCCAGCAGGGACAAGAAGGGTCATAGGGAGTGAGAAACAGTCCCCCCCCCACCACCAGAGAGAAAGACTCAGGGACATTGACATAAAGTTATATATTTCTTTTAGTTTCATTTTTATGTAACATTTTCTTTTGATAACATGGAAAATGTGAAATTTGACAACCATTCCTTTTTTACTGCTGAGTGAAATGCATATTGCTGTTGCGGTAACGTGAGCCACGAATGGAGTGAATGATGAATGTCACAGGCAAAGCAAACCCTTACAGTTTTGTAGCATGGGGGTTTCTCATCTGTTTCTTTGTCAGTTTCGACCAATCTTGCGACAGTGACAGGTAGTTTGTACCACAGACCAACTCAGGGTTTTAAATGAAGTTTCAAATGCCTAGGGGAAAAAACTTTAGTTGTGATTTAAAAATAATTTATTATATTGAGTTGATATCCTGTAAATGGGATCTACAGCATTGATAACAAGAGTACCATTTAATACACATTAAAATTGCAGTTACGCACAAATACATTACCAGTGGGTGCACTGGTATTCCTCTGAAAGCGTGCCTTGTGTGGCCAAGGTGTAAGACAGATAAGGCACTTCTTAATACCAAAAAGAAGGGTAAACTACCCAATCAGTTCATTTCCATTGCTTGCAGAACAGTCCATAGGATTCTATAATTGGATACGTAAGCCATGTTAACCTGTTTCACAGATAGTCTGGGTTTCAGGAGGGTGAACTGACCTGCTATGAGTTGGGTATAACTCAGACCTACTGCCTGTCAGTCCCACGAGCTTTTTCACTAGACTTCACTAAGACATTTCTCAGGTTTACTTAAGTTTTTCTATTGGGCATGTATTCTGGGTTTTTCATTTGATCACTTGTAGAACCTATTTTCAGAAGTTTGGGGTTTTTTTTAAGTTTTTTTTTTAATTGGTAAGTACACCCATTGATTTTTTTCTTAAATATTTGGTACTGTCTTTGAAAGCAGAGTCTTGAGAAAAATGTGAAAAAAAACATGATTAATGAGGTCTTCAATAAAATTTCTTTAGAAGGGATTTTTACAAATTACAATAATATTTCAACAATGGGGATAAATTATAGGTTTTTCAAACATTGCTCCATGAATCCTTTAGAGAACCATGTTTAAGGTGAATGCTTATCTGAGGTCTGGAGTCTTATGTTTTGCCTTCTTTTCAATCTGTGAAGCTGGTTTCTTGTTTCTTTCACCTTCAAATTCATATAACAGCCAGTTTCATTTTTTTATATGAAATAAGAAGACCCTTTGGTCAAAAAGTTATTTTAGACTCCAGACTAGACTAGATGTCTTGGATATAAGCCAGAAAGTAATCCATAATATTAATTAAAACCCCCCCACAAATTGCTAGATATAAATTGGAACTGAGAAGATCATTTATGCCATGGGCATCATAATAATGTCTTTTTTTATGTGTTTGTTTCTCAGCCAACTCGAGAAAACTTTGGTGAGTCTGTTTTGAGTTTTTGCTCTTAAGTTATAGTAAAAGAAATTTACATGGATAACAGAACAACAAAACAGAAGAACTTAGGGACAAATTTAATGCCAAGCACAATGCATAATTGCATATGCATAATTTTATAATTGCTTTGAACTTTAATCGAACACTTCCTTCTTTTGATTTCTTGAGGAAAGTTTTATTGTTTCTGCTGTAGGACTCCACATACCCAGCAGAAAAAGAAATGGTGATATAGGAAAGTCCAAACACAGTGATTGACCCAAAACATCCCATCAAATCTTGCTATTGTTACTTTTGCTATTTTGTATAAACTCCGATAGACCTGATGTCCATCCTATTTTGTTATACACTTCGAGATTTGGCTATATTATCCACTCCTTTGCAACTTAAAAAGGTAATTCAAATTTAAATTAGGAATTTTGCTTGAGAGTTCCAAGGTATGTTACTAGCAAGGGATAGATGGGGCAGATCGCACTGGTTTGACCAACTTTAAACATTTGCTTTCAATTTAATCTAATCATCTAGTCTAGTCTTCAAAATTAAGTTTAATATTATACAGAGTGACCAATTACTTATTCTGGAAGTCATCTGACGTTCAAGGGATATGGATAGGATAAGAACATATACACAAAAACCCCATAGTCCCAGGCATGGCTCATGGGAGGTTCTCAGTTAATCAATCAATCAATCAATCAATCAATGTATATTGAATCAGAACCTAGTAGTCACTTACCTGAGGCAGAAGAGCCTTACTTACGTTTAATTTGGTAATTGATGAAGATTGTCTTCTTTCATAAACATAATGTTTAATGTGTTTTTCTTTGTTCCTTTAGTTAAAGATGTAGATGGTGGAATCGATCAAGATATATTTGATATCAATGAAGGTCCGTGAATTTTTAAAAATATTTTTTATTAAGTGGAGAGTTTGAATCCAGTTTGCTAACATGAATTTTTATCTTCCCTCTCAGATTTGGGACTGGACCTTTTTGAGGGAGACATCAGACTTGATGGGGTGAGTTGAAACAAAGCAAGGAAGAATCTTCTGTTAATTATTGCAAACCAAAATACAGAGTATCTGAGAACAGTTGGCCAGCATGGGCTTTGTGAAGCCCAACTATCTCTAAGGGTGCAGAGTCACGGTGACAGACTTATTTAATGAATACATTATATCATGCAGGAGTTAAATTATGCAGGTGTTGAAGGCTGCAGGTAAATTTGTATATTATCATGCCTTCATCACCCATTCCTCAGATTTCTGTGTGGTCAAAGCCACCATCACGCACCATGTATGCCTTGGTCTTGTTGCTCTGATGGATTTTCATTATTGGAACAATATGATGTTTTCATTTTTAAATAGAACCTCACTGATTTAATCTAGTTGAAGCAAAATTAAACTGAATTTGTAAACATCATCAATGAATCTCCACTTTTTACCATAAAAGATAGATTTTGGGACTTCTATCCTGACAGCTAAAGATAGCGTTGCCAAGTACAGACCCTCCCAAATCTATGCCTTAAGAGTACATGGTGCACAGACGCACGTCGGTACCTTACAGATAGTTTAAGTCAACCTCCCACTGGGAACTTCAAGAAGCAGAGCTGTGGTATCGAACGGTTTGTCCTGGTCTCTTCTATCTGTACTCTCCTTCTCCATCTCACCTTGTGCCCAGCCTTGACATGTCGTCTTTATGCTGCTGAGTTCAAATGCGTGGCTCTCATCCATTCCTTCCGTTGCACGCTGGACTGGTCTATCCAGGTGCCAATTTGTCGGTTCCATTTCCACGTCTACGAGGTGCCTCAAATATAAGGTGTCCTAAACTGAACTCGGATTTTTCATGCAAACTGCTCCTCCCAGATCTTCTCTCTTAGCAGTCATCCCCCTACTGCCCTGAATAAGTAAAAACTCCTAGAGTCACCTCTGCTTCTGCCCTTTCTCTCACCCCGCCATCTGATCCATTAGCAAGTTCTGTCATTTCTATCTGCAACGCATGCCCCAAATAACCCAATGTTCTCCTAAATTGTCTATTTCAAATATTGCTCCCCTATAATCTTTTCTACTCTGTCCCTGTCCCCACCCCCTATCCTCCCCCAACAGCAAAGTGGTCTTTTAAACAGACAATGACACCGTTTCACTTCCTGGCTTAAAACTCTTCAACAGGGTGGCTCAGACGGTTAAGCGTCTGCCTTCAGCTCAGGTCATGATCCTGACTTCCCTGTCTACTCAGTGGGGAGCCTGCTTCTCCTTCTCCCTCTGCTCCCCCTCTCCTTTTCTATCTCAAATAAATAGATAATATCTTTTTTAAAAGAACAACAAAACTATTCAACAGCTTCCTACTGCATGTAGAATAATATACAAATTTACCTGCAGCCTTCAACACCTGCATAATTTAACTCCTGCCTATCTGTCCTTCCATCTCCTCTCCTTCTCTTTTATCTTTTTTCTCTCCTAATTCACTAGGCTACTGGCCTCAAAACAGATTAGAACATACCAAGTGTTATTCCCACCTCAGAACCAGACCAACCCCCCACTACTATTAAATGTATCCTGCTTAAACTTACTTATTTTCTTCCATTTTAAATTTCATTTATTTCTAGATTAACTATTCATTGTTTCCTAAGTTTTTGCCTGATTCATTGAATTAGCCCTTCACATTTATTGTTGACAGGTACAAGAAAGAAATTCTATCATTGGAGAAGAATACAGATGGCCTCATACTATTCCGTATGTTCTAGACAATAGCTTGGGTTAGTATAAACTTGGAGTATCTGTAACTGATATATGTTCCTGACAGAATATAATCACAGTTCATCCTTCCCTTCTTCCTTCCTTCCTTCCTTCCTTCCTTCTTTCTTTCTTTCTTCTTTCTTTCTTTCTTCTTTCTTTCTTTCTTTCTCTTTCTTTCTTTCTTTCTTTCTTTCTTTCTTTCTTTTCTTTCTTTCTTTCCTTTCTTCTCTCTTTCCTAAAGATTTTATCCATTCATTTGACACAGAGAGAGAGAGAGAGAGAGAGAGAGCACAAGCAAGGGAAGTGGCAGGCTGAGGGAGCGAGAGAAGCAGGCTCCTCATTGAGCAGGGATCCTGATGTGGGGCTTGATCCCAGGACCCTGGGATCATGACCTGGGCTGAAGATAGATACCCAACCGACTGACCCTCCCAGCTGCCCTATAGTCACAGGATTTTCAATGGTAGGCTCGTCTGGTCTTTAAGGGTTTGTTTGTTGCTTTATGGGGCCATGGACATTTACTTATAAAATAAGCAAAATGAACAATGAAAAGAACTTAAAATGATTTTGTCTGAAATATTTGCTGAATTCTGACCGAGAAAGGGATTAATGCAACCAACATTTAAGGAGAACCTACACTGTATTGTGTACTGAGGACATAAAGATCAGGGAGCTAGTTTTTATTTGAAAGCAGTGGTTGTTCATATGTTCAGATTTTACATGTGAGTTAAAAAACATGAAACAAACAAAGAAAACTTCAGGACCTGGCATTGTTTTACCAACATTTTATTTTGCCAAGTCAGGAATGACAAGAACCCACTATCTTTATCATCATCTTTTCATAAAATAAAGAATATTTCAGGATGATCTGGTAGATATCAAGCTCGAGTCAGGGGACCAGCTGAAAAAAGGGTCCCCTACTCCTCCGCCATCTTTTCCCCCCTCAAAATAAAGAATATTTCAATACTAAAAAGTCAGAAGACTCTAATCCAAAAAGAAGGACAGCTTTCCTGTAGAAGAAATTCAATTGTAATGGAAAACTCTAAACATGGTCCTCATTTTACTTACGGTGCCAGTTACCAGAATCACTTTGGGAACTGCTTTTTGGGAAACTTTTCTTAAAGTTCATACATTTTAGTGGAGATTCAGATATGCCAAAAGTTAATTATAATAGAATGGAATAAACATTTTGCTTAATGATATATATATTCAAAAGCTATGGGAGCACATTGGAGGGGCATTGAACTCAACCTAGGTATAAAGGCATATGCATCAGGAAGAAGCTGACACTGTGTGGCAAGGCTGCCATGAAAATTATGCAAGTTGTACACAACACATAGGTGCCTGCGGGGCAGGGGGGATAGTTGGACTGAAGTCAAGTTTGCATTTTGTGCATCAAGAGGCATTTGTTACTTTGCATGAGTGCTATTTATCACCTGCTAAGTAACACTGGCCACATCTGCCCAGATGAAGTTCTTTGTAATTTGCGGAAAGGCATCATGTGGGCCAGGACTCCCTCTGATGGCAAGGGAAGGGCACTCTGGGCACATGGATCACTACGTGTGAAGGCATGAGGAAAGGAGAAAACCCTTAACTGGAATTTAGATTGGAAGTGGGGAGTTAATGAGGTTGAACAGGTAGGCAGGATGTAGATTGGAAAGACTTGAGTCTTTCCCCTGTTAAGTAACTTGGTGTGCCTACGGGTGGGGAGCCTCCCATGGCTTTCATGTGGATGTGAGATTGTGATCGTACTAGTTGTCGTGTAGAAGATAGATCGTCAGTGGGGCAAAAAGGAAGTAAGGAGATCAATGAGGAGAGTATAGAAGAAATTCAGGGAAAGACTGAGAGTTTCTGAACCAAGCCTCTCTCACTGAGGATAGGCGAGAATGGACAATTCTAAGGGAGACCTAGGAGACAGTCGTTAAATTTGGTGATTGACTGCAAGAGGTCAAGAAGAAGGTGGGTCTAGGTAAAGAGTTCTTGGTGCCCAGGATTCAGTCTTAGGCAACCGGATGGATGGTAGTGCCTGTATCAAGAATAGGGAATATGTCTTGAAGAGGGTAGAATAGAGAAGTGTAGTGGAAATTAACATTTGGCATGCAGAGTTTGAAATGTATCAGGCCCACTGTGGTGGGGAGATCATATAAATCAGTGTATGGCCTTGTCATTAAAGATAGAGAGGCATTTGGGTGTTATTAGGCTGTGGGAGATGGTTGAAGCCACGGGTATGGATGAGCACCTCCCACAATGCCCTGCATATAACAGGTGCTCCTTAGATAATTGGATCTTATTGAGTGGCCCAAGAAGATTGTACTGAGGGAGAAGATGGCCAAGATCAGAATTCAGCTCAGGAGGAGAACTTTCTAGAATTGATATAGAGGGAGGATCTGATAGAAGTTATCTGGCCAGCCCTCACTGGCCAGAAACATAAATGAAAAACCAAGCGTAGATAGAAAAAGCCAAGAAAAAATTAAAAAATAAAAACAGAAAAATAAATTGATACATGTATATAAATCAAACATGTTAGGTAAAAAATTTAGTCCAAATCTTATCGTCCAAACTGTGTACACTTTTACGTGAGTATAACCATAGTGTTTTAAAGTTTTTAAAATTGTTCCATTTTTAATTCTATTTATTTATTTGTTTATTTTAAAGTAAGCTCTACCCCCAGTGTGGGGCTGAACTCACAGCCCTGAGGTTAAGAGTCACGTGCTCTACCAATTGAGCCAGCTGGGTCCCTGTTTAAATTTTTTGATCTGCTTTTTTAACTTAATATTACAGCATCATTTTCTACTAGTTTTATAACATAATTAAATTTCAAATTTTTATAGGTCATTTTTTAATTCTATGATTTTGATTCTTTCTCATTTAGAAAGTACTTTATCTCTGTTTAATATTGTAGCATTGAACTTGCTTTCTATGCTCAAAGTGAGAAGAGTAGTCCCTCCCATTTCTGAAATTCAGACCATGACATTCAGTCATTCAAATGACTCCAAGGAAATCACTAAGCAAGGCCACTTTTACAGGTAGCAAAAGAAAATAACTATGAAGGGTTAGTAAATAGCTGTGAAGTGAACCCTTCACTGGTTCACTGGATAGTAACCATATTAAATTGTCAACATATAAAATTCTGCTTTAGTCTTCTCGCTTACACTTCAAGTGTTACCGGCTGTTAGATGCAGCTGCCCTGAAAGGGGTAACAGTTGAGCTTCTTTTCCTGAATGTCTTTGTCAGAGGCTTTCATGCCTCTGACTTTTTTGAGCTCCGTGTCTATCCAACCTGTTAGCATCCCTCTTCATTCAGAAGTAATGGTTCTCTCTCTCTCTTTTTTTTTTAAGATTTTATTTATTTGACAGAGACAGAGAAAGAGAGAGAGAGAGAGGAGCAGAGGGAGAGGGAGAAGCAGACTCCCCGCTGAGCAGGGAGCCCAGAGCAGGGCTCCATCCCAGGATCATGAGGTCATGACCTGAGCCCAAGGCAGAGGCTTAACTGACTGAGCCACCCAGGCTCCCCTGAAGTAACGGTTCTTAACCCTAATGTGGGCCCTGAACTCGCTTAAGAAGCTCATGAACAGTCTCCCCAGGAAGCGGACTTTGCCGATATACAGACTGACATAGATGATAGACGACACAGACACAGAAGAGAAGCAGGTGAAATAAACACAGATAGAGATACTTCACATATAGTTCCAGCATATTCACGGACTCTCCCGTCTCGACATCCTCAAATTAAAAGCTCTGCTGTGGGGCTTTAAATATACACTCTAGTTTCTCAGAAGAAGCCTGTGACAGTGAGTGTTCACTCTGGCTGCCTGTGATCCAAGGTATATGTTCTTTGAGGCAAGGAAATGTCTTTTCGGTTGTTCTGTACTCTCTAAAGCTTCTAGAGAAATAAAAATGGGGCAAAATCAGGGATCTGAAGGACAATAAAATACTTGCATATGATACATACTTAATTTGTAAAGAATACTAAATTTGGTAAAAATAAAACACTACACATTCATGAAGGGACTGACTCATGATAAATAATATATTGCATAGCCTGTTTCCATGGTGAATCGTGATAATTTTGATATGCTTGTTTTTTTGTTGTTGGTTTTCTTCCAACAGAAATGAATGCAAAGGGAGTTATCCTTAATGCATTTGAACGCTATCGCCTAAAAACATGCATTGACTTCAAGCCTTGGGCTGGAGAAGCTAACTATATATCAGTGTTCAAGGGCAGCGGGTAAGATGGAGAGCTAGCCTTCTAGGGGTTCAAGCGAGAACGTTGCAGCTGTGACTTGTCATAGCAGTTGCCCTAGGCCCTGACCTTGAGGTGGGTGGGGGGCGTCCTTAGCTGTTTGCTGGAGAGTAGAAGACAAACAGCATTTAGTGTCTCTAGCTATGAAAATAAAATTTTCATACCCGCAACCATATTAAGACAGGGAGGGTGGGGTTACACGCCATCCATCCCACAACTCAGCGAGTTTCAGCCATTTGTAGCTTCCATCCTCCTTCTTTCCCTCTTCCAGGAGAACACGTGTGTGGGTATGTGTGCACGCATGTGTATTTCAATTTGTTTTAACCTAACTGCACTTACTACTTGAGTTCAACTGACGGTGTTATTTGCCCGGAGCTCAGCAATTCCGCGGGGTTGCTATACCTATAACACCTTATTAGCGATCACCCACATACCAAGGACAATGTGAAAAACCTAGAAATTTCCAGGAAAACATCAGGACTAGGTTGATTGGGGGAGGACTTGTTCCTATGTAATAGTTGGTGCCAGGGCCAGAGCTCCAAATACCGTCTGGTCTGTAAGGTTTCTCATACCTTCGCCAGGGTTATGAGAAAAATCCATTGTCCTGACACGAGAGCGAAGCTTCTAGGTGGGTAACTGAGTGGACCGGGCACTGGGGATTTTACTTGAGACGTCATGAGAACACCCTCTCCCCCTGTCCTGTGAACGCTCCTGTAAGGTGCTGGTCTTCAGTGGGAAACAGGCACATGGGGAAGCAAGAACTCTCCATTGGGGAGAACTGCGACAGAATTGCCACGGTTCAGCATGAGTTCCTCCACGCACTGGGATTCTGGCATGAGCAGTCTCGCTCTGACCGGGATGACTACGTCAGCATAATGTGGGACAGAATTCAGTCAGGTACGTTTCTTTTGTTTTCTTACTTTTGTTGTTGTTGTTGTTGTTGTTGTTGTTGTTAAAAACTGAGTTTCTAAGCATGTGCCCTCTCCTGCCAACTGTTAATAATTGAAAAACCGAGCTCTTGATGTTTTGCTTCTATGAGCTTTGAGGATCAGATCCACCTCATTGTTTCCACAAAATCACCCCTATTTCAAGTTGCAGTCATTGCCCGTCAGTGTGATGCGAAACAACTAGGCATCTTCCCTACATGTATTTGCAACTGTATAACTTGCACACATGTTCCATTAACCATGAAATTGCCGACTGTATCAGTTCCTTCTGATGACTCCTGTCTATGTTGTTCCCAGGTGCCTTTCCACCACACCTCTCCCAGTCCTCTTACCTCCATTTCCATCTACTTTGGGTGCCCCCACCCTCCCATCAGCACCTTCCCATGACCCTGACTATCTCCACACCACCTTTGAGAATCTACCTTTCTGTTAGCAGTTCCTAGAGCCTTACACTAAATGTTAATGTCCAACCTTGGGAGATGATTGAAACTTTGAAGAAGGTAAAGCTAAATGTTGTGAGCATCAAATAATTAAAGATCTTCTCAAATTTATCATTTAGGCAGAGAGCACAATTTTGACACCTACAATGACCAAGTATCAGACTCCTTGAATGTTCCCTATGATTATAGCTCGGTAATGCACTACAGTAAGACTGCTTTCCAAAATGGAACAGAGCCAACAATCGTCACAAGAATCTCCGACTTCATGGATGTGATCGGCCAACGGATGGATTTCAGCGACTATGATCTCTTAAAGCTGAATCGACTGTATAACTGCAGTGCGTGGCGGCTTCTTTGAAATGCCTTCTGTGCCTCTCTGTGTGTAGGAAAAATTTTGTGCTGCGCCATTTTCCTGAGCATTGTTGGCTTTTCTGAAATGATGGTTTGATACTTGTTTGATAATTATAGTTTTTTTAAAGATTTTATTTATTTATTTGACAGAGAGAGAGAGATAGTCAGCGAGAGAGGGAACACAAGCAGGGGGAGTGGGAGAGGAAGAAGCAGGCTCCCAGCAGAGGAGCCCGATGTGGGGCTCGATCCTAGGACCCTGGGATCACACCCTGAGCCGAAGGCAGACGCTCAATGACTGAGCCACCCAGGCGCCTCTGATAATTATAGTTTTATAGTTGAAGTTTGATATTAAAAAAAACAACAACATAAGAGCACACAAATTCCAATCCACAGCTTAGAGGCCACATTTTTCTTCTGAGAAGTTCTGTCCTTCAGATCTAAACACAAATTGGGTGCTAGAGTAATATGCCCCATGTGAATTATTTTTAATGAGGCGCCATGATACAAATGGGATCAAATCATCTGTGTTGCAGTTTAATAATCTGGATAACTAGAGGAGTGTAGACTCAGGTTCCTATAAATTAGATAATGAAAGAAAAACATCTTGGGGCAGACATCTTATTCAAAGACACAGAGTTGATTACTCCCTTGGTTTTGCGGATATCAAGAGATCTTCAAACCACTACCCCCAGAACCAGTGAGGTGTCCCCTTTAACGCCACCCTGGTATTCCTAGTACTTCCGTGACAAACTCAGTTTTTATTACTTGGGATTATCATGTTGGAGGAGTGCCAATAATTGTTGTTTTGCTTTTGTAGCCACTTCCCTGAGCTTTATGGACTCATGCAATTTTGAACTGGAAAATGTGTGTGGTATGATTCAAAGTTCAGGTGACAATGCTGACTGGCAATGGGTGTCCGAGGTTCCCAGGGGGCCAGAGAGTGATCACTCCAGCATGGGCCAGTGCAAAGGTAAGGGGAGTGAGATACTTCTGGATTTTACACTCGGTGGCCCCAGCATTTTCCTTTGCTATGGAAGACTTGGATTTTATCTCTAAGTTCTATCAGAATTTTTAATGGTAACGCATTTGGTTGCTACTAAGGAAACAGTCCTATGCCTTATACGGACAGGGTTCATTTCTTTGCATTTCCTCTCTGACCCGTCTCTTCTTTCTGTGAGTCAGAGCTGGGCTCTGTGAAGCCTCTCCCTGTCTGTGCCCACAGCAGGAGGGGACCGTACCTCCTGGAAGAGCTCTTATCTCCAGGGTAGTGCGGTGGTTTTCTCAAAGCTTGCGAGATACAGGAGACTTCCCAGTGAACAGCACAAGGCCAGTTTCAGAGTTTCAGCTGGTTGTGATTACATGCTCCTGTTGTAAAACTCCTGAAAATAAAGAGACAAAGTACCATTTATTTATTTTATTCAGATGAGTATCCTTTTCCATCATAATTTTGTTTTAAATTAAACAGTCATTTCTTTGGCTCCAAGTACTCCGTTTTTATTCATTTGTTCATTCCTGGCAACAAAGATGTCAAACTACACTTCAGAACAGGGTCCGTTTGTTGCATGACAGCTCAGCCAGTCTAGGCAGTGGTTGGGGTCCCTAACAGCAAAGAGTGCTTTTCCTTTTCTCTTTCTTTCTTGGAGGGGCGGGGGGCTGGAAGGCAGATATGAAGGGTACAGACTTACGAGGAGTTGTAAAGAAGCCCTGGAGATCTAATGCACCATGCTGGGAATATAGACAGCAACGTTATATTCTAATCACCAAACTTGAGAGACTAGAACTTAATTATTCCAACCACAAAAAAAGGATAATTATGTGACATGTTAGAAGTTGCTAATTATAGCTACAGTGGCAATCGTATTACAGTATATAAATGTACCGAATTAGCATGCCCTACACCTCAGATTTACACAATGCTCTATGTCAAATATATGTCAGTAAAAATATCCTTTTCTTTTAAAATGCAGATTTGGATAGTGGATAGTGGTCTTTCACAGGCCAGAAGGAAGGAGGAAGGAAAGGAGGGAGGGAGAAGATGAGAGAGAGAGAGTGAGAGAGAGAGAGGGAGAGAGATGAAGCCAAGAAGATGATACCTTTTTTTGATTTTGAAAGCTATAGTAAGGAAAAGGTGGCCTAAGCTGTCTTTTATCAACTGCCTGCTCGTGCAACTGTACTTAATGCCCAGACAGCGCTCTGCACACATGGGCACTAAGTCGTACTCGTGTGTCCACAAGACACGCAGTCCTAACCCTCGTATCTGCTTTGTCAATTCTGCTTTTGTTTCCTGAACAGGTTCCGGTTTCTTCATGCATTTCAACAGTAGCTCTGTAAGCGTGGGGGGCACGGCCATGCTGGAAAGCCGGACGTTATACCCCAAACGAGGGTTTCAGTGCTTGCAGTTTTATTTATATAGCAGTGGAAGTGAAAACGACCAACTGAACGTGTACACCAGGGAGTATTCTGCAGACAACGTGGCCGGTACTTTAACGCTTGTGGAAGAAATAAAAGGTACGATATCAACATTCTTATTGTCTTGGTTCAGAGTGAGGTAATCTTAACTCTTTATTTTTTTATTTTTTTATTTTATTATTATATTAAGTTAGTCACCATACAGTACATCCCCGGATTCCAATGCAAAGTTTGATGCTTCATTAGTTGTGTATAACACCCAGTGCACCATGCAATACGTGCCCTCCTTACTACCCATCACCAGTCTATCCCATTCCCCCACCCCCTCCCCTCTGAAGTCTTCAGTTTGCTTCTCATAGTCCATAGTCTCTCATGTTTCATTCCCCCTTCTGATCCCCCCCCCGTTCTTTATCTCTTTCTTCCCCTACCGATCC
>NC_048231.1:66714419-66733269 GCF_002007445.2 Ailuropoda melanoleuca
GTGGGCTGTCTCTTAGTTTTTTTGACTGTTTCCTTGGCTGTGCAGAAGCTCTTTATCCTGATAAAGTCCCATAAGTTCATTTTATCTTTTATTTCTCTTGCCTTTGGAGATGTGTCGTGAAAAAGGTTGCTCTGGCCGATGTCATAGAAGTTGTTGCCTATGTTCTCCTCTAGAATTTTGATGGATTCCTGTCTCACATTGAGGTCTTTCATCCATTTGGAGTTTATTTTTGTGTATGGTGTGAGAGAGTGGTCAAGTTTCATTCTTTTGCATGTAGCTGTCCAATTTTCCCAGCACCATTTATTGAAGAGACTGTCTTTTTTCCACCGGATGTTTTTTCCTGCTTTATCAAAGATTAGTTGCCCAAAGAGCCGAGGGTCCATTTCTGGGTTCTCTATTCTGTTCCATTGGTCGATGTGTCTGTTTTTGTGCCAGTACCATGCTGTCTTTGTGATCACAGCTTTGTAGTACAGCTCGAAATCCGGCATTGTGATGCCCCCAGCTTTGTTTTTCCTTTTCAGCAGTTCCTTGGCGATTCGGAGCCTTTTCTGGTTCCATACAAATTTAAGGACTATTTGTTCCAGTTCTTTGAAAAATGTCCTCGGTATTTTGATCGGGATAGCATTGAAAGTGTAGATTGCTCTGGGTAGCATGGACATTTTAACTATGTTAATTCTTCCAATCCATGAGCATGGAATATTTTTCCATCTTTTTATGTCTTCCTCAATATCTTTCAAAAGTGATCTATAGTTTCTAGGATATAGGTCCTTTACGTCTCTGGTTAAGTTAATTCCAAGGTAACGTATGGTTTTTGGTGCTATTGTAAATGGGATGGATTCCCTAATTTCTCTTTCTTCAGTCTTGTTATTCGTGTATAGAAATGCAACTGATTTCTGGGCATTGATTTTGTATCCCGCCACATTACTGAATTGTTCTATAACTTCTAATAGTTTGGGAGTGGATTCCTTTGGGTTTTCCATATAGAGTATCATGTCATCTGCCAAGAGAGACATTTTGACTTCTTCTTTGCCGATTTGGATACCTTTGATCCCTTTTTGTCTTCTGATTGCTGTTGCAAAGACTTCTAGTACTATGTTGAATAATAGTGGAATCTTAACTCTTTAAGTCTGTGGCACTGAGGAGGTCAGTTCTTGGCAAGTAATAAAAATACAAAGAGAGAGGGGCGCCTGGGTGGTGTAGTCAGTTGAACATCTGGCTCTTGGTTTTCCACTCAGGTCGTGTTCTCACGGGTCATGGGATCGAGCCCCGCATTGGGCTCCGTACTCAGCAGGGAGTCTGCTTGAGATTTTCTCTCTGCCCCTTCCCCTGCCCACTCTCTCTCTCAAATAAATAAATAAATCTTTTTTAAAAATACAAAGAAAACTAGCTTAGGCAAAATGGGAAGTTACTGGTTCCCTGTAAAGAGATTGTGGGATGGACGAGGGAGCAACTGGCCTCAGGCAGGCCTGGACCTATCCCTGAACATGGTTGGGGACCCCTCATGTTATCTCAGATGGGCTTTGTCCCCAAAACTGGTGCTTTCGATATTTCACTTCTCAGCTCACATTTTTATCAAATGTGCCATCAGACTGGAAAAGGGACTCTTCCTCTAATTTCTAGCTTAAAAAAAAAAATCCCAGCAAAGAATTCTAATTGTTACGATTTGGGTTAACTGCAACTTCTGGAGCAATTCCTGAGTGGAGAGAGGGCAACACTCCATTCCAATCACGTGTCAGAGAGGTGGGTCACGTTGACCAACTATAAAAGCAGGTGGTTAAGAAATTTCCCTGCTGCCAATTCTGCTACTGTCTGCTCCACGTATTGACTCCTTGATTTGAATGAATTGAGTAAAACTTATTATAAAATCGATCTGCATTATGCTATATGTCATAGCATTTTCCTCCCATAAACAGTAGCACAAAAGGTACTTAAGAAACGTGCTTAGGAGTCCAGAATTTAAATGGGTAGTCCTGATCATAATGAAGTGTAAGCTCTCATGAAAGATGTTTGTTCAGCCCAGAGTCGACCCATGGATAATAGTATTTTCTCTAATTTGGATATTTCTAACTTATTTTCACATAATTGTGTTTCACATTAAGTGCCAATATATTTAAGTTTTAAGTCGTTGTGTTACTACAAGTTCAACATGAATTCCTGAGTTGTTCTCTATCTGGGGGATTTTGAAATTTTAAAAAATGTATTGCTTCCTATTTGGGTATGTGATGTAAGAAAATAAGACAAGCTAGCATAGCCTGCCCTGCTAGCTAAGGATAGGGGATGATAGTGAAGGGGGAAGTGTAGGGTGCAGAGAAAGATGATGGTCTCAAATATGACGACATATTTAAAACGTTGAGTCACTAGTAAATGATCTAAGGAGTGAACAGTAAATGTGGGCTTTCTGGGGTTTGGTGGATTCCTGTTTAATACAACCAAAATGTTGATTGAAAATTTTACATGTGAAAGAAGTATTTCAATCAAACTCTAAATGAGGCTTTGGGTGAGTCTCACAGGAATCCTGGGTACAAGTGTAGATATTGGTGTTAGCTAACATAGAATGGAGGTAACTCATAGACAGGGCATGGAGAACTCCTAAGTTAGATGTGGTTGTCTGGTCACCCTTCGCTGGGAAAGGGTGACCTATCTGAGAAACAGTAGTTAAGCATCTAGATATTCCAGAGAGCGGTTTGACACCACAGAACTCCCCTGAAGGGAACGGGCCTGGGCTGGAGAAGTGAGGGGAACACACTGCAGACCTGTAGCAGCAACAGCTCAAGGATGACCATTTGTTCTATGAAGGTTAAAAACTCCAATGTTGATTTGCACATGATTCTCAGTCCTTTGCTTTGAAATAATAATGTCTCTTTTGCAGAGATACCCACTGGGAGCTGGCAACTCTACCACGTGACACTGAAAGTGACCAACAAGTTCAGAGTGGTGTTTGAAGGGGTCAGAGGCGCGGGTGCATCCTTGGGTGGCCTGTCTATTGATGACATCAATCTTTCGGAAACACAGTGCCCTCATCACATCTGGCATATAAAGAATTTCACGCAGTTTATTGGCAGCTCAAGTGGAACTCTCTATAGCCCTCCATTTTATTCTCCTAAAGGTTATGCCTTTCAGATTCACTTGCATCTAAGCGATTCGACTAATGCAGGAATATATTTCCACTTGATCTCTGGAGCCAATGATGATCAATTACAATGGCCGTGTCCTTGGCAACAAGCCACGATGACACTCTTGGATCAAAATCCTGACATTCGACAACGTATGTCCAACCAGCGGAGTGTAACTACAGACCCATTTATGACCACTGGTTTGTGACTCGTTTTCTTTATTGCTAACACATGATCATTGCTCTAGGAGGGATGGATGATTTGGGAATGAGAGACTGCATGGTCAGGTACCTAGGGAGGATTGAGCCCCAAGTTTTAGGAACAGAAAATATTGAGGGGAAGGGCTTCATCGGTTGTGGGAGAGTCCTCCAGGCAGGACACTGTCAGGAATGTGAGTTGGGAATGTCTCCAAAAAAATACAGAAGGTACGGATGTTATTCCTGGCAATTGACCATACCTGGATTCCCAGTTGTTCAGAGTGTTGGTTTTAGAGTCTGGCATGCCTGGGTTCAATTCCAAGGTTTGCTTCTCCTCAGCTAGGAGATATTGAGCAAACAGTCTTTTGAAAGAACCCCAGTGTCCTCAGCTATAAAACTGAGATAGTGACAATAACCACCCCCTTGCCACCAGGGCTGTCAAACATGATGCAGCTCTTGTAGAAGGGGATGGTTCCTGATGAGAAGGAAGACGTTGAGCAGGTGCTCTTGAGTGTTGGGAAGGCTCTGAGAAGGGATTATAACTTATTAAAGAGTTCTGGAGGACTCGCCAATGGTGACATGATTCCCCATCTTCCCAGTCTCAGAAAGGAAGAGCGCCCCCCCAAAATGATCACATTTCTAATTTTAACAATCCTTTGCACTCTGGGAACCTAATAAAAAATGAAATTATGGCAAGGTGAATATTATTGCCAAATTTGAATTCTATACATGAAAAAAATCAACCTAAGTGACATAAGAAAAGAGAAACCACTAATCTGATAGGAAAAAAGAAATATTCACAAACAGGATTGTAGGGACTTGATGTTCAGAATTTCTTCACTTTTTTCCCCGCAAACATGTTTCCCTGAATGACATTGAAAATGGCTCAAAGTTGGGTGGGTCATCACCTTTTCCCAGAAGCAGTGCTTCTCACTGTCTTCTTTCCCTGAAGGACTTTGTTCTGGTAGGTGAATAATTCAGTTAATGAGATGAACTGTTCTATGTTAATATTAAAAACTCTCTCACGGCGCCTGGCTGGCTCAGTCGGGAGAGCATGTGACTTGATCTCGGGGTCGTGAGTTCGATCCCCATGTTGTAGATTATAACATTTTAAAAAATTCCCAGAAACATATGTATTTCACTTAGTTAAAAAGACTATCTATGACTCCAGGCAACTGAGGAATGATTTTAATGGGCAGGGGAGTTTCTACACTGGCCAGTGAGTATAGGTATGATACCCCACCCAGGACACTTTTGGTATGTCTCCACACCAATTCCAGAATGCGGTCTTCCTTGTCAGGCAATCTCATTTTCTTTAGGACAGTATAAATGAACAGGCTTCAGTGACTTGCCAGGGAATACATCACAGGTCAATAGCATCATTTAATTATTTTGAGCTCTCTTCTAATTGTGTTTCACGTTGCCTGTTCTTTCCTACCACCAAAAGCTATGATGATGTTAAACACAATCCATTAATATAAATTGCTTTTTCAGATAATGGAAACTATTTTTGGGACAGGCCTTCCAAAGTGGGAGAAGTGGCTTTTTTCCCGAATGGAACTCAGTTTAGCAGAGGGAGAGGTTTTGGAACCAGTGCATTTATAACCCACAAGAGGCTGAAAAGCAGAGATTTTATAAAAGGAGATGATGTTTATATCCTACTGACAGTGGAAGGTATGTCAGTAAAAATAGTTTTATATAAGCTATTTTTGTTGTTGTCGTGGCCATTGAGTATTTACTGTGTTCTTCTGGGTTCTAGTTTTAGGTATAGGAGCAAATGGGCATGAGTGGGATTTTCTTTCTTTCTTTTTTTTTTTTTTGTATGAATCATTAACAATATGAAAATAACTTAAATAAAAACTGTGACCATTCCAGGATAAATAACTTAATTACCACCACATGGAACCATGGAAAATTTAGGCCAGAAATCTTTAGAAACAAGTGAAAGTATAGCTATGCACCCTAGAATTATACTCTGGGGTTCCAGAAATAGAAATATCACACAATCACATGAAATTAAACTGGAAATGAACTGTCTTTATTGTGTTTTTTCAAATATATGTATATACACACACATACATATACACATGTACATATGAGCACACAAGCATGCATACATATTTCTATGTATCCCATAGAAGCACACACACATATGTTTTGTCAGTAGTAGCATTAATCTATTACCTTTTAAAGCTTCTTACCCATGGCAGCTAATAAATACATTTTCCAGGAATACTGGTGGTTTCCATGTGTTATGTGGCACCATTTTAACTCATTTACTATTAAAGACCCACTTGCCTCTCAGTAAATCAGCATCTCGTTTGTGACGAAAGGTGGTGCAATTAAAACCCATGAAATTTTTATGTCAGTGTCAATTAGAGTAAATCTAGATGATACTTCTTGGAAAAAATTACTCAAGAATAACTGTGTCAAGGGAAAAATCATCTTCTGTAGCAGAGAAGAAGCCCCACGTTTATCAATTCAGTTCAACCCTGTTTGGAGGAGAAGCAACAGAACGCACTGCAACAAATAGAGGCCTGGTTGTTTGGGGGACCTGGTGGCTTGTGTCACCCTGCAGCTCGGTGCCCCCACCCCTAGCAAAAGACCTGTGACCTTGGGCAAGCCCATCAATCACCTTGCTTTGCTATGCTTTGGTCTCCATGTCTGTCCCTCGAGGGTGGGTTGTAAGGGCTTGGGCCCCTTGTAGCTCAGGCAAGCGCAGGCCCAGGCAGGCATGTGGTTCAGGTGACAGCCCCGCAGGCTGGTCCAGCTTCCGTTTGCATCTAGATTTTGACTTACTAATTATTTCACTGCCTGTGAAACCTAAGCATCTATTTTGAGACTTAAAGATCAAATGCTTGTTAAAGTCAAACTGATTTCCATCCACATTCTCCCTCTGCCCCCCTTAGACATTTCCCACCTGAATTCTACAGCAGTTGAGCCAATCCCAACCTCTACCATCAATGACTTTTGCGTGAACTTCACATGTGAGAACGACGGCATCTGCGTTGTCCAGAACGGCAGAGTCGGGTGCAGGTAAGGGGTCCCTCGGACGAGATCCCCCCATTCTCTTGTTAGAAATTTTATCCTTTCCACATTGTAGGATTAAACACTGATGTCTTACATGAATGATCAGTTTGTTCTCATCTCAAAACAATTCATGGGCTATTTATTTTTTGCTCTCCGTTTGGGACTTTGGATGGCCACAAGAACAGTAAAATTATTTATGAAGAAATAGTGCATATATTGTAATTGCCTGAAAAAGTCCTCATGAGTTATATGTCTTATGAAGTCTTCACAACCATCTGATGGCGTGAAGTGGGACTGTCCCAATTTTCTAGATGGAGATAGTTCTCAGACGTTCATGGATGAGCTTGGCCAAGGGGTACAGGGGGGAGGTGGAGGCACTGAGCCATGAGAACTAAATTTTCTCCATGATCTATGCTATCTTCCTTTCCCACCTTAGAGCCACTGTTTTGAGAAGTAATTCCATTTCTTTTCCACTGGCCTTGCCTGGCATCCTGGAGCTGGTCTAACCATTCCGCTCTTGTTGAGTTCCATATGTCAATGACCTGAATGTTGACCCACACCTTCAACGGTGAAGATTTTCAGACTGGAATATCAACTTGTAACTCTGGGTCCCATTCCGACATGCAGGTGTCCATCAGGGGAAGACTGGTGGTATGTGGGGGAGAGATGTGAGAGGAGAGGCTCCACCCAGGACACCATTGTCATCGCTGTGTCTTCCACCGCTGCTATGTTTGTCCTGATGCTGATAGTCACCCTTGTCAGTGTCTATTGCATCAGGAAGAAATACCGTAGTAAGACAAGTTCAAATACGGCAGATATGACTCTGCAAAATGTAAGTTGAGTCTCATAGTTGGTGATTCAAAACCTATTGATGAAATCACATGAAGAAGAATTAGGACTCTCTTATATGCTTAAAAAGGAATCTCTTTCTTTTCTATGCTGAATAACAGCTTTGAAACCATGAGCTCCTGTTACCTTCACAATAGATCAACAGTTCTTAAATCGGAGTCCACGAAGGAGTTCATATCCTCCTGGAACTATCCAAAATTGTGTGTGGTTGTACATTTTTTTCTAAGGTGGGGGTCTGTGACCCTTATGAAAGGCAAAACTGATTTTGCCTCTAAGTCCCAACCTTCCTGGTAGAGGGGTCCAGCGAACTGTAAGGGTTTTTGCTCTAAAGGTCTTTTGGTGGTGGTTGAGCTGAGGCTTGTAAGAAGGGGGTGCCGACCTGTTTTGAGGCTTTTCCATTAACAAAGGTTCCAATCCATCTGGCTCCATGTGCAGCAACTAACTCTAAGGCAAGATTTTTACGTAGAGGGTTTAAAGTCTAGCCTCAGGAAGTCTCTAAAATAACAATAGACTTGAGATTACCCTGTCTCAGACTGGCTTCTGTGGAGAGAGTGTTCCTGGGAGCACGGAGTAACAGAGTAAGGGAAGCTGGACAGGGCCGAGGGTGAGGGTACACGGAACACGGTGATGGGGTTACAGCTGAGGCCTCGGCCCCGCTACGGAGCTGGGATAGTGTCCTGAATTTAGGCAAGGAGGCTGAGCCAACGTACTCCCCACATCAATAGCCATTGGATTGGGGTTGGCCCTAGGAGGGAGCGGACAACTGGGCGAGGCAGGGCCCCTCGTGGCAAGGGCATGTCCTGCACGAAAGCCTTCATTTTGAAGGGCAGGACTAAGCAGCGCGCCCCAGCACCCATAACACAGGCCGTAGTAGAGCACCGGACTCCTAGTCTCACACAGGAGCGCAAGGAAAATGGCGTCAGATCTGAAGAGTGTTTAAAAGGGAAGTCGTAAAGTTCTTCCAGTTCTATTTCATTCAAAATAGTCTCTGAAAATTACTAGCAAAACTGAAGAAGACACATGCCAATGAGGGTATCTCTGAAACTAGAAGAGCTAAATCAAGAGCATATTTTCTGAAGAAAAATGGCTATTCAAGACATACTGTATTTTGCAATTATGATTTTTTGAAGTAGACAAACTGGTATTGAGACCCTGAATTTGTTTGTGAAGTTAGTCAAAGATGGACAATGATAACGAACAGAAAGCAAATAGTTTTTTTGCACACACGGCTGTCACATTTCCTCAACGACAGGAAGCATTTATAGCTCATCACAAAGCAATGGCTCAGTTACTTCACAAGCTTGTTAGAAAAGTACTTAAAATGCATACAGGTGTTTTGTGGTGTGTTGTTTAAAAAAACAAACAGATATTTCCTGCTTACTTTATGACTCAAAATAAAAGGGACAGATCAGCCAATGACCTCATGGGCCAACCTAATGAAAGGTGTACTTGCAGGCACGGTGCCCTGGGCCAGGAGGGATGCACTTGAAGGTTGGCCTAGTGGTAGGGAAGAAAGGACACATTAGCTAGTAGATAGGACTGCCAAGTTATTCTTCTGGAAATTGGAAAATATAGGCACTATTTAAAGGGCTGACTTAGGAAGCAAATATTGGAAGGAGTTAAAGAAAATGATAAAGAGAAGAGAGAGATGGAAGAAAGAAGCAAGTTAAATCAAGAAAGGGGAGAATTATCAGAGTATCAGGGACACTGTAGGGCCACTAAGTAAACACACACGCATGCATGCACACACACACACACACACCCCTAACCACCATATTCCCAAGAGCAAGAAATCAACTTATATTTTCCCCAGTCTAGACATTTCTACAGTTAATTCACTAAAAACGGAACCTCCAGATTTAGTTTAGGTCTTAAATCAGAAAGCCCTTCTTTCTGAGGCTGCAGTGTGTGCTGGTCCTAATGGTTTAGCACCTGAATCCTGCCAGCCAGACAGGCCGGTGCATCTTCCTGGAGACCTGGCTGGGGCAGCCCCCCAGTTGGGGGGGATGCCAGGAGCCTGTTGATAGCACTTCATTTAAAAATGAGACTGCTTCATTGTGATTCATTGACATGACAGTGTTTAAATTTAGAAATTAAATCAATTGTTCTTTCCCCTTTTAGCAGCATGCATTTTGAAGATTAACTCAACCATATGACCAGCAAACGAAATTAAAAAGGATTCTTCATCATGGATTTCACCTCGAATCTATTCCAACTGCCTTGTTCGTCTATAAATGGATCTTCTCTGTAAATAGCTGGATATGCTATAAATCATTATTTTGGTGAAAGTCTAACTGGTGAAATGTTTGTATTTTTGTTTTTAAAGGAGGGGAGGCAATTCCAGTTCCCGGAGAAGTATAATATTGTCTATAAAAGCGAGCGCCATAGCTAGAGGTAGCTTTCCAAATTACTGATCCTTCCCTTGGGGGGCCTAGTGCAGTAGCCTCACCAGTGATTGTCTGTGTACCACTGGAAACACCCAGTGGGAATGATCTACATGCCCTGTCAGCATTTGCGTGTGGTCCCGGCCCAGTGTAGGGAGGGGCGGTAGGACAGCTCCCTTTCTCTCTGGGAACACGCGCCCCTCTGGCCAAAGCTGGCCACTCTCTTGTTTTCTGACACAGACTCTTCAGAACGTGAGCTGGGTTTAGAATTTGTTGGAACATGCAACTGAGAGCAACCAGAAAACTTTTAACTCTCAGAACAGTGGTTCTCCAAGTTCTTGGTCTCAGGAGCCTCAATATTCTTAAAAGTGATCGAGGGCCCCAAAGAGCTTTTGCTTGTGAATATCACATTTATCAGTACTCATGTTATTAGAAATTCAAACCAGGGAAATGTAAAACTATGTATTTCTTAATCATTAATAAATAATAAGCCCAATGTTTACATGTTAGAATAAATAACATGTTAATGAAAAATAACTCTATTTTTCAAAACAAGAAAATTTAGCAAAAGGAGGGGTTGCGTTTTACACTTTTTTGCAAATCTCTAATGTCTGGCCTAATAGAAAATAGTTGGATTCTCACATATGTGTCCGCGTTTGGTCTGTTGTGATACGTTATTTTCATTGAACGATACAAAGCAAATCTAGCCTCACGCAGTTATGCAGTTGGAAAGGGGAAGTGTATTTAAATAGCTTTTCAGGTAATTGTGGATACTCTTTTTGAATACTTTGTTAAAAGTTGACAAATGGTAATTTCTTAAAGGTTAGCTGGGACTGGAAACTGAGACAGTATCAATGACCTTCTGCATGCAGGCTAGTATTATCCACCAATCTTGTATTTTGAATGAATCATCTATGCGTGATTTTGTAATATTGCATATTGATCATTCAGAAAATACCTTAGTGGTTCACTGAGTTATGCAATGCCTCCAGCTTGTGGCACGTTTCAGTATACAGTATCAAAACATGACATTAGTTAATATCACTACTGATCTTATAAACAAAAAAAAGTCTTCGAGTCTTGGGAACTTGACACTCATGGTGGCAAAAGCAAATTTTCCAAAATTCGGATTTTTGCTTGAAAGCTTACGTCTTATCGTTGGCAACAAATACTGTTTTTCTTGTAGCGACAGGCTCACTTCAGTCAATTTTCTAATTCAAATTTTATTTTAAGATAATTATAGATTCACATGTAGTTGTTAAAAAAAATAAAAACAACAGGGAGAGATCCTTGTACCCTTCTCGAAGTTTCTCTCCTTGGGAACATCTTGCAGTGCTATAGTACGATGTCACAGCCGGGTTATCGATAGTGTTACGGTCAAAATACAGAGCATTTTCATTACCACAAGGATCCCTCAACTTGCCTTCAAATAGCCACTCCATTTGCCTATTGTTCCTACCTGCTGTTTAACCCCTGGTGACCATCAATGTGTTCTCTATTTCTGTAATTTTGTCATTTAAAAGAATGTTACAGTAACAGAACCATGCAGTATAGAATCTTCGGGCATTTTTGTTTAACTCAGCATAATTCTCTGGAGATCCATCCAGGTTGTGTACACACTAGTTTATCCCTTTTTATTGCCGAGTGGTGTTCATGGTATGGATTCACCACAGTGTAACCATTCATTGTTGAAGGACATTTGGGTTGTTTCCAGTGTGGGGCTATTACAAATAAAGCTCCTGTAAACATTCATGTACGAGTTTTATAGAGACATAAGTCTTCATTTCTCTGGGCTACATGCCCAAGATAGCAATTGTTGGGTCATATGGTAATTGCATGTTTAGTTTTTTAAGACACTGCCAAACTGATTTGCAGAGGGGCTGTGCCCTTTTACATTCCCACCAGCAGCATACGAGTAATGCCATTTCTCTGCATCTTCAACAGCTTTTGGTGTTGTCACTGTCTTTTTTTTTTTAATAGACAATTCTTTTAGAGTACTTTTAGATTCACAGTAAAATTGAGCAGAAAGTAGAGTTCCCACATACCCCTTCCCCCCCACATACCCACAGCCTCTCCCACTATCACCAGAGTGGCAAATTCATTGCTGTCAACGAACCTACATTGACCGAAGTATGGACTAAAGTTCATTCTTGCCATTAGGATTCACTGTTGTTGTGGTACATTCTATGGGTTTGCACAGATGGATTCACTGATTATAATATCCTACAGAATAGTTTCACCACCTGAAAAATCCTTCTGTGTTCTGCCTAGTCGTCCTTCCCTCAACTCCTGGCAACCATTCATCTTTTACTGCCTCCAGGGTTTTGCCTTTTCCAGAATGTCATTGAGTTTGAATCATACAGCATGGAGTTTTTTAGATTGGTTTCTTTCACCTGTCACTGTTTTTATGTTAGCCATTCTGATAAGTGTGTAGTGACCTCTCATTATGGTTTTAATTTGCAGTTCCCTAATGACTAATGACATTGAACGTCTATCTATATCTATCTATCCATTTATCTATAGTGTTTTTGGGTGTATCTCTTTGTATAGCTTTTATAGTGCTTACTCTGAGTATTACAATTTTATATATAGAAGTATATAAAAATATATGGTTATAATTATATATTAAATATAACATATAATGCATATGTTATATATAATATATACTTATTTACATATAAATACATTTACATAGCTATACGGAAATGTAATATATAAATTCTATTATATATTATTATATATAAATCATGTAGAAGTATGTATAAATGTAATACATGTAATTTATATTTTTAAAATTTATATTTATAGCCAAAAAAGATGTATACTCAATGGTTAAGTTTTCATAAAGTTAATAATGTTTACTGCTTCATTAAGGACATTCTTAAGTAAAACTGGCTTTAAAATTATGTAGTTATTTACTGTGGGTGTACAACAGTGAAAATTACAATGACTTCCAGTGACAGGTTGGTATGGCTGCCTTGATTTGTGCTAAGACACTAGCAGTTTTACCCATGATTACTTTTCCCCCCAGTTTTTTTTTTATTGTGGTAAAAATTTGTAAACTATAAAATTCTCAGGATCCCTGGCTGGCTCAGTCCCTAGAACATGAGATTCTTAATCTCAGGGTTGTCAGTTTGAGCCCTGTGTCAGGGGTAGAGTTTACTTTAAAAATAAATAAATATAGGGGATGCCTGGGTGGCTCAGTCCATTAAGCGTCTGCCTTCGGCTCAGGTCCTGATCTCAGGGTCCTGGATCGAGCCCCACATCTGGCTCCCTGCTTAGCAGGGTGTCTGCTTCTCCCTCTCCCTCGGCCGCTCCACCTGCTCGTGCTTTCTCTCTCACTCACTCTCTCTTTCAAATAAATAAATAAATAAAATCTTTAAAGAAATTAAAAAATAAATACAATGGGCACCTGGGTGGCCCAGTCGGTTAAGCATCAACTCGTGGTTACGGCTCGGGTTGTTATCTCTGGGTTGTGAGACCGAGCCCTGAGTGTAGTCGAGCTCTGTGCTCAGTGGGTAGTCTGCTTGAGATTCTCTCTCCCTCTGTCCTTCTTCCCTGTGCTCTCTCTCACTCTGTCTCTCTAAAATAAATAAATAATCTTGAAAAAATAAATATAAAAAATAAATATATATAAATACATAAAATTTTTAAAAACTATAAAATTCACCATTTAGCCATTTTTTTTTTTTAAGATTTTTATTTATTTATCTGACAGAGATAGAGACAGCCAGCGAGAGAGGGAACACAAGCAGGGGGAGTGGGAGAGGAAGAAGCAGGCTCATGGCGGAGGAGCCTGATGTGGGGCTTGATCCCATAACGCCGGGATCACGCCCTGAGCTGAAGGCAGACGCTTAACCGCTGTGCCACCCAGGCGCCCCACCATTTAACCATTTTAAAGTGGCATTTGGTACATTTAAGATGTTATACAAGCACCACCGTTCTCTACAAGTTTTTGTTTGAACACCTATTTCCTAAAATATTTTTTAATTAAGTAATCTCTATGACAGCGTGGGGCTCGAACTCATGACCCTGAGATCAAGAGTTGTATGCTCCACCAACTGAGAAAGCCAGGTGCCCCTGAACATCTATTTTCAATTCTTTTGGGAATATATCTAGGAGTAGCATTGGTGAGTCATATGGCAATTCTAGGTTTAACTTTTTGAGGAATGGTCACACACTTTCCATGGCAGCTACACCATTGTACATTCCCACCAGCCATGCCCAAGGGGTCTAATTTCTTTTTTTTTTTTAATTTAATTTTATTATATTATGTTAATCACCATACAGTACATCCCCAGATTCCAATGTAAAGTTTGATGCTTCATTAGTTGCGTATAACACCCAGTGCACCATGCAATACGTGCCCTCCTTACTACCCATCACCAGTCTATCCCATTCCCCCACCCCCTCCCCTCTGAAGTCTTCAGTTTGTTTCTCATAGTCCATAGTCTCTCATGTTTCATTCCCCCTTCTGATTACCCCCCTTTTCTTTATCCCTTTCTTCCCCTACCGATCATCCTAGTTCTTATGTTCCATAGATGAGAGAAATCATATGATAATTGTCTTTCTCTGCTTGACTTATTTCACTTAGCATTATCTCCTCCAGTGCCGTCCATGTTGCAGCAAATGTTGAGAATTCGTTCTTTCTGATAGCTGAGTAATATTCCATTGTATATATGGACCACAGCTTCTTAATCCAGTCATCTGTTGAAGGGCATCTCGGCTCCTTCCATGATTTGGCTATTGTGGACAATGCAGCTATGAACATTGGGGTGCATATGGCCCTTCTCTTTACTACGTCTGTATCTTTGGGGTAAACACCCAGTAGTGCAATGGCTGGGTCATAGGGTAGTTCAATTTTTAACTTTTTAAGGGACCTCCACACTGTTTTCCAGAGTGGCTGTACCAACTTGCATTCCCACCAACAATGTAGGAGGGATCCCCTTTCTCCACATCCTCTCCAACAATTGTTGTTTCTTGCCTTGTCTATCTTTGCCATTCTAACTGGCGTAAGGTGGTATCTCAGTGTGGTTTTGATTTGAATTTCCCTGATGGCTAATGATTTTGAACATTTTTTCATGTGTCTGTTAGCCATTTGTATGTCTTCATTGGAAAAGTGTCTGTTCATATCTTCTGCCCATTTTATGATTTGTTTATTTGTTTCTCGTGTATTGAGTTTGAGAAGTTCTTTGTAGATCTTGGATACCAGTCCTTTATCTGTGGTGTCCTTTGCAAATATATTCTCCCATTCCGTGGGCTGTCTCTTAGTTTTTTTGACTGTTTCCTTGGCTGTGCAGAAGCTCTTTATCCTGATAAAGTCCCATAAGTTCATTTTATCTTTTATTTCTCTTGCCTTTGGAGATGTGTCGTGAAAAAGGTTGCTCTGGCCGATGTCATAGAAGTTGTTGCCTATGTTCTCCTCTAGAATTTTGATGGATTCCTGTCTCACATTGAGGTCTTTCATCCATTTGGAGTTTATTTTTGTGTATGGTGTGAGAGAGTGGTCAAGTTTCATTCTTTTGCATGTAGCTGTCCAATTTTCCCAGCACCATTTATTGAAGAGACTGTCTTTTTTCCACCGGATGTTTTTTCCTGCTTTATCAAAGATTAGTTGCCCAAAGAGCCGAGGGTCCATTTCTGGGTTCTCTATTCTGTTCCATTGGTCGATGTGTCTGTTTTTGTGCCAGTACCATGCTGTCTTTGTGATCACAGCTTTGTAGTACAGCTCGAAATCCGGCATTGTGATGCCCCCAGCTTTGTTTTTCCTTTTCAACAGTTCCTTGGAGATTCGGGGCCTTTTCTGGTTCCATACAAATTTAAGGACTATTTGTTCCAGTTCTTTGAAAAATGTCCTCGGTATTTTGATCGGGATAGCATTGAAAGTGTAGATTGCTCTGGGTAGTATGGACATTTTAACTATGTTAATTCTTCCAATCCATGAGCATGGAATATTTTTCCATCTTTTTATGTCTTCCTCAATATCTTTCAAAAGTGATCTATAGTTTCTAGCATATAGGTCCTTTACGTCTCTGGTTAAGTTAATTCCAAGGTAACGCATGGTTTTTGGTGTTATTGTAAATGGGATGGATTCCCTAATTTCTCTTTCTTCAGTCTCGTTATTCGTGTATAGAAATGCAACTGATTTCTGGGCATTGATTTTGTATCCTGCCACCTTACTGAATTGTTCTATAACTTCTAATAGTTTGGGAGTGGATTCCTTTGGGTTTTCCATATAGAGTATCATGTCATCTGCAAAGAGAGACAGTTTGACTTCTTCTTTGCCGATTTGGATACCTTTGATCCCTTTTTGTCTTCTGATTGCTGTTGCAAGGACTTCTAGTACTATGTTGAATAATAGTGGCGAGAGTGGGCATCCTTGTCGTGTTCCTGATCTTAAGGGAAAGGCTTCCAGCTTTTCCCCATTGAGAATAATGCTTGCAGTAGGCTTTTCATAGATGGCTTTTATGAGATTGAGAAATGTACCCTCTATTCCTACACTCTGAAGGGTTTTAATCAGGAAAGGATGCTGTATTTTGTCAAATGCTTTTTCTGCATCAATTGAGAGGATCATATGGTTCTTGAGTCTTTTCTTGTTGATATGATGTATCACATTGATTGATTTGCGAGTGTTGAACCATGCTTGCATCCCAGGTATGAATCCCACTTGGTCATGATGGATAATCCTTTTAATGTACTGTTGGATTCTATTAGCAAGGATCTTGTTGAGGATTTTGGCATCCATATTCATTAGAGAAATCGGTCTGTAATTCTCCTTTTTGAGGGGGTCTTTGCCTGGTTTGGGGATCAAGGTAATATTAGCCTCATAGAATGAGTTTGGTAGCTTTCCTTCTGTTTCTATTTTTTGAAATAGCTTTAGGAGAATAGGTATTATTTCTTCTTTGAATGTTTGGTAGAATTCCCCAGGAAAACCGTCTGGGCCTGGAGTTTTATTATTTGGAAGGTTGTTTATCACTGACTCAATTTCTTCATAGTTAATTGGCCTATTTAAGAAATCTATTTCTTCCTGTTTCAGTCTTGGTAGTTTATAGGTTTCCAGGAAGGCCTCCATCTCTTCCAGATTGTTTAGTTTTTTGGCATATAGCTGTTGATAAAAGTTTCTAATAATCCTTGCAATTTCAATGGTGCTGGTCGTGACCTCTCCCTTTTCAGTCATAATTTTAATAATCTCAGTCCTTTCTCTTTGTTTTTGGACAAGTTTTGCCAGTGGTCTATCAATTTTATGGATTCTCTCAAAGAACCAGCTTCTAGTCCTGTTGATCTGCTCTACTGTGGTTCTGGTCTCTAATTCATTGATTTCTGCTCTAATCTTGGTCAACTCCTTCCTTGTCAGTGGGTTAGGCCTGTCCCTCTGTTGCTGTTCCAGTTTCTTGAGGTGAGAATATAGAAACTGCATTTTAGATTTTTCTATTCTTTTGAGTGAGGCTTGGATGGCTATGTATTTCCCCCTTAGGACTGCCTTTGCAGTATCCCATAGGTTTTGGACCGTTGTGTATTCATTCTCGTTGGTCTCCATAAATTGTTTAATTTGTTTTTTGATTTCCTGGTTTATCGAGTCATTCTTGAGCAGGATGGTTCTTAGCCTCCAAGTGTTTGAGTTTCTTCCAGGTTTTTCCTTGTGGTTGAGTTCCAATTTCAGAGCGTTGTGGTCTGAGAATATGCAGGGGATAATTTCAATCTTTTGGTATTGGCTGAGACCTGTTTTGTGTCCCAGAGCATGATCTATTCTTGAGAATGTTCCATGGGCATTTGAATAGAATGAGTATTCTTTGGTTCTGGGGTGTAGTGTTCTATATATATCTATGAGGTCCAACTCGTCGAGTATGGCATTCAAAGCCTTTGATTCTTTGCTTAGTTTTTGCCAGGGTGTTCTGTCTATTTCTGATAGTGGGGTGTTGAGGTCCCCTACTATTACTGTGTTCTTATCTATATGTCTCTTTATTTTGGTTAAGAGTTGGCTTGTGTATCTTGCTGCTCCCCTGTTGGGGGCATATATATTAATAATTGTCATATCCACTTGTTGAATACTTCCTTTAAGAATAATATAGTGCCCTTCTGTATCTCTCTCTATGGCCTCTAGTTTAAAATCCAGTCTATCTGATATGAGAATTGCTACTCCAGCTTTCTTTTGAGGTCCATTTGCGTGGAAGATGGTACTCCATCCCCTTACTCTAAGTCTGAATGCATCTTTGGGTTCAAAATGAGTCTCTTGTAGACAGCAAATGGATGGGTCATGTCTTTTTATCCAATCTGCAACCCTGTGGCGTTTTATGGGAGAGTTTAAGCCATTTAGATTGATAGAGATTATTGACAGATATGATTTTAATGATGCCATTTCTCTTTAAAGTCTTTGTATCGGTTGTGACTTGCTGCTCTGTATCACTCTTGGGGCCTTTTTACCTTTATAGAGCCCCCCTTAATATCTCCTGTAGGGCTGGTTTCGTGGTTACGAAATTGGTTAATGATTGGCGATTTTGGAACGTCTTTATTTCTCCATCAATTCTGAATGACAGCTTTGCTGGATAAAGGATCCTTGGCTGCATGTTTTTCTCTGAAAGAGCTTTAAAAATGCCCCCCCAAGCCTTTCTCTCATTCCAGGTCTCTGTAGACAGGTCTGACGTAATCCTGATACCTTTGCCTTGGTACGTGAGAAATTTCTTTGCCCTGGCCGCTTTCAATACTGTATCCTTGGATCTAATATTTGCGAATTGCACTATGACATGCCGTGGCGTAGGTTTGTCCTGGTTGAGCTTGGATGGGGTCCTCTCTGCCTCTTGGACACGAATGCTTGTTTCCCTTGCTAGATTAGGGAAGTTTTCAGCTACAATTTGTTCAAATATCTCTTCTAGACCTCTGTTTTTCTCCACCCCTTCAGGGATGCCGATGATTCTGACATTGGATCGTTTCATAGAGTCAGTAATCTCCCGTAATCTACATTCGTGGGCGTGGATTTTTTTAAGACCAGCTTCTATTTTCGTTTTTTCTTCTACTAACCCATCCTCCAATTCGCTAACGCGTTCCTCTGCCTCGGTGACCCTGGCCGTCAGAGCCTCTAGTTTTGACTGTATTTGGCCCACTGAGTTTTTAATTTCTGTCAGATTCGCTCTCATTTCTGCCCTTAGGGATTCTATATTCTCAGCAACGCTTTCTCTGATGCTTTTTTCAAGTTTACTCATCATCTTGACCATTGTTGCTCTGAATTCCATTTCTGATAATTGGGATACATCCATATGTATTAATTCTGTGGCCGAGGCCA